>NC_138066.1:53529491-53615144 GCF_964194185.1 Rhinolophus hipposideros
GAAATAAAGTAATGGTGGCCCTTTCCCCGTGTGACAGGAGAAATGTGAAATTTACAGGTAGAATTTTTTTCAATTTGTTGTTTTCTCCTTCGTGTTTTTCTTAAGCTTTTAAGTGTCTCCTGGTCCTCACTTGCTGGGAGAATCAAGTACTGTCAACTGATTAACAAATCTCAGATAAATCATAGAAAATGAGAAATACTCTTTTTCTTCCTGCAGTGGTTTGCGTTTTTTTTTTTTCAGTTCACGTTATATTTTCTGATGCTAGAAATTTCTCATCCCTAAGAGGAGGTTACTGCATCCCCATGCTCCTCAAAACAGTCTCCTCCCATTTTAACAACTAATACCCTACGTCAAGGACTTTCAGAATTTTTTTTTTCATAGTGGAATGCCTTTATCAAATGAAATTTTCCCACGGACATCATCAACATTTTCCTGTACATTCTCACCATCATCGGCCGCGCCAAGGAGTAGCCAGGCCCTGCGCACATGCGTGGCCAGCGTGGCTGGCGTGGCAGCGCCATTGGACCTCCCCCTTTCTCCCTGGACGCAGGAAGCCCCTCCCACCCTCCTGTATGTACACTACAGATACTTCTGTTTGGATCCTCAGTGGCTGACATGGCCCCTTCCAGCCCTCCCACCCACCATAGGGCAGCGGGGCAAGGTTCCCATACCACCTCCTACCCACTCACTGTTGCATGAGCTCTGTCTGCCAGTCCACCCCAGGGGGCGACACCAGGTCCCAGGGCATAGGGATCGAGGCAAAGGGTGAGGGTGCACGTCTCCCCTCCTGTCCCAGCTCCTGCCTGGAATAGAGTACCTCCTCCCCGCCCACCCCCACCCGGGAGTGCTCCCCTCTGCGGGGACCTGAGGGCTGAGGGTCTCATCCCTGTACTGAGTCCTGAGGGCAGAGAGGACAGAATATTTTGGGGGAGGAGGATGCCTTCCTCTCATTATGCTGTCTTTAAAATTCTAATAAACGGGAACCTCTGCTCTCAAAAAAAAAAAAAAAAAAGAAAAGAAATTTTCCATACAACCCTGGTATATAAGCCAGTAAGTGGTGCTTTATATGTAGGAGTTTATTTTGTAAGCTGAGGTCTGTAACTGTCATTTATTAGAGGAAGACAGTGTAGCCTGGCAGTTAAGGGCCCAGACTCTGGACCCTCGTTGTTTAGACCCAGATCCTTGCTCTGCCCCCAACCAGGTTGCTGTGTGAGCCGGGCAAGTACCGCACCTTTTCTTGGCTCAATTTGTTTGTGTAAAATGAGGGTAACTGCCTGCCTCCTAAGAATGAACGAGGATGTGTGAAACACAGAGTAGTTGCTGGCACACGTGGAGTGCCGCATCAGCTTGTGCCCTCACAGTGTGTTCACGGCAACAGCAGTGTCTCGGGTGCAGTGCGTCGGTGGCAGCTGGGACTCTTGGGCGATGGTGGCAGTCTCCTAGCAGTCTGCCAGACTTCTGACTTCTGTTTACTCTTGGTTGCATAGAGAATTAAGACAGCTGATTTATACAGATACAAGTCGTTACAAAATATTTTTAAACAGCTTGGCGTGTAGCTTTTGGGATACTTTTTGCTTAACTTGACCAGGAAACTTAGGAGTTAGAGATGTTTCAAAATTGAATCACTAGCAGCATATTAACAGTGCTTCCTAACTAGTGAGATGTTTGCCTAATGTCCAGGATTTCTAGTAAAAGTAGGTTAGAGAAGCACAGAGCCCCCAAGTCCCAGGCTTTGCCGTCGTTGTGCTGTCGTGGACGTATGTATTTGCTGTGACAGCTCAGCTGCCCCGTCTGGCCGCTGTCCCTGAGCTTCGTGTGTAGTGAAGTGGCGACTGTGCTTTTTGACCGTGCATTTTGTGTGGTGCAAAAACCACTGTGCTCTCGCAGGTTAGTCTGCTGTCTCATTTCTGGCAACTTAAAATCTCGATAATAGAAAACAGGAGACCTGACCTTGTTCCTTTTTTATCTTCAAGGTTTGCTTTCCTAAGTAGGAGGAAGGAAGGAAGTGTGCCTGTATTGCCGTGGTCGTCCACAGACCTGGGCTGTGGCCGTGGTCTCCAGTGTGACTATGGCACTGAGTGAGGAGCCTGCGTGGCTGTGAGCAGGGCCTCCTCTGGGTGTGCCCCCGCTGGCAGGGCCCAGGAGCTGGTGGAGGCAGTGTGGCGGCGTCATCATGCCCCCTCCCTGCGAGCTGCACTAGGTGCTGCATCTCACGCACACAGGCGTGGGTTCCCTCGGCTGTCAGAGCAGCCCCTCCCTCCAGGAAGGCCATGGCCCTGGGAGACTGCGTGGCCTTGCATAGCACAGCCTGTCTGGTGTGGGGTGTAGAGTTGGATTCACATGCATCACACACACGTCAGTGCATACTAGAAAGAAGACTCAGCAATCAATTGGAACAAATTAAGGTGTGGCAAGAATGATGCATTGGGTAAACCATTGCATTCAGTGGTTATAGAAATATAAGGCGGACAGCACAAGTCACCCCCACACTCCCTTGGAAACAGCTCTCCTATGCTCCGAAGGTGACGAGAAACAACATGCCTAGCTCACGCGGTCTGCAGGTGGGCAGAGGGCTTCAGAAGTGTTTCCTTGTCTTCAGTGCAACCCACCTTTCACTTGTGACGCTGGCAGCCACGTGTGGGGACCGAGGGGACACAGACCTAGAGGGACCGCCACGTGCCAGGTGGAGTAGCAGGTGGGCGGTGGACAGACCTGTCTGGCATCGGGGTGCACTAGGGGCTGGGGGTCCACTGACGAATAAGATGGGTAGGGTCCTTGGTGAGACACACCAGACTTTGGAAATGAGAGCTGACCTGTTTGTGCACAATTCCTGATGTCACCCGGTCCCACATCTGCCTGACCTGACATCTGCCGGGGGCCTCGCTGGCCTGGAATCCTCCTCGTGTCTAATTTCACAGAGGGTCATGTGGGCTTCGTGTTCCGTGTGGTTACCCCAGCATGTGAGGGCTGAAGGGACTCGAGAGAAGTGGGAAGCACCTGAGATGGAGAAGGGCAGGGGGCCAAGTCAGGGTGTAGCTTCAGCGAGGGTGTGGAGAGGCAATTTCATGTTCTGGTTCTCACCTTGATGTTGAAATTGGGAGAACCTTTTTGTGGAGTGATTTGGCAAAATGTATTCATTTTACACACACACACACACACACACACACACACACACACACACACGGGGGAAAATTAGAAAAAAGACACCAGATGCTTGTATAAATAAATTCTTTATATCAGTGTTTCTAATAATGGGAAATGGGAGGGGACCTCAGTGACGGTCACTAGAACACCATGAACTTGGTGATATGTGACAGTGGTGCGCGCCTGCATTCAGGTGCCAAGGTCAGCCTGAGTCCAGGGGTGGGGAGGTGGTGTGACCACGTGTTGTTAACGGGAGAAGTTAGAGAACGCTGGAGGGCAGCGTTTATTGGAGGAGGAATGAGGGCAGTGTCTGCACAGAGTTCCGAGTTACATCCGTGGCGTCAGAAAGCATTTCTGCTTTGTGCTTTTTTGTTTTATCTTTGTAGTGATCACGTATGCTTTTATGATGGGAAATAAGCTGTTTCCGTTCAAAGGAAACTGCACAGAAACAGGGAAGGAGTCGGAGGGCAGGACAGGCAGGGGCTGGGGTGGTTACCCTCAGGTGCTGGGCCATGGTCCAGTCTCACCTTTTGTATAAAGTAGTTGGAAAAATTAACTACTTTGCCCCCTCCCTCCATTTCTTTTATTTTTTTTTCAATTTCTCATTTCTTGGGAGAGATTCTGTTGGAAGACCAAGGTCTGCGAGGTACTGATTTGTGCCTGAAGTTTTCATGCGGCGAAGCTTGCTGGTGCCTGTTTTGTGCCCTCTCCATCGATTTCTGCAAGTTCAGTGTCTGTGCAGACAGCTGCCAGGCCCTGGGACTGACAGACGTGCTGGCTGATGAGCGAGCGTCCCTGCGCACGTTCCTGCCTTGTCTAAACGAGCCAGGCCCTACATCCTTCCAGTTCCAACCTGCACTGAGGAAGTAGCTCTGCCCCTCACAGACCTCCATGACGCTTCATCCTGCACGACGGAAACTGTCCCCAGGAGACACTCCCTCCCCACCCGCCTCCTCCCAGCCACTGGCCCAGTCCTACTTCCTGTCCCTATGAATTGGAGCCTTCCAGGTGCCTCGTATAAGTGGACCACGTGCCGTGTGTCCTCCTGTGACTGGCTGGCCTCACTGAGCATAACGTCCTCAGGGTCCATCCATGGTGTAGCACGGCCCAAATTTCCATGTGAAGGCTGAGAATATTCCATTGTGTGGACAGACCACGTTTTCCGTCCCTCTGTAGTTGTTTGGGTGGCTTCTACCTCTTGGCTGTTGTGAGTGACACTGGCTTCTCTGAACGTGGGTGTGAAAAGACCTCTTCCAGACCCTGCTTTCCATTCTTTTGAATGTATCCTGTACCAGGAAGTGGGGGTTGCTGGGTTATGTCGTAGTTGTGTTGTTGCTTTTCCGAGAGCTGCCACGTTGTTCTCCGTGGCAGCTGTGCCGACAGTGCCTAGGCATGCCTGTTTCTCCACGTCCTTGTCAACGCTTGTCACTTTCTGCTGTGAACATGGCCGCCCTCGTGGGTGTGTGGGGACAGAGGCCTGCCTCCTTGTGGTTTTGGTTTGTCTAATGTCTAGTGATGTTGAAGATCTTTTCATGTGTGTGTTGGACGTACTGTCTTTGGAGAAATGTCCATTCAAGTCCTTTGCCCATTTTTTAATTGGGTTGTTTGTTTTTTGTTGTTACTGTTGTTGGGTTGTAGAAGTTCTTTATATGTTCTGGACATCAGCCCCTTGTCAGGCATATGACTTGCAAGTTTTTTCTCCCATTGTGTAGGTTGGCTTTTCACTCTTGATTCTATTCTGTTCTTTAAGGCACAAAAGTTTTTAAGTTTAATGTCCATTAATGTCAGTTTGTCCATTTTTGCTTTTGTTGCCTGTGCTGTTGATGTCCTATTCAAGAAATCATTGCCAAGGGTAATGGTGTTTGCCTGTGTTTTCTTCTGGGACTTCTATAGTTTGGGATCTTACATTTAGGTCTTTAGCCCATTTTGAGTTAATTTTTATACGTGGTGTAAGTTAAGGGTCCAGCTTCATTGTTTGCAGGTGGATTTCTAGTTTTCCAGGCAGCATTTTTGAAGAGACTGTCTTTCCCCTTGGTGGTCGGGGGGTCAGACCACCTTTGTTTAATAGCACGTTATTCGAAGTTTTGGTCAGCTTTGGTCCATTACAGTCCAGTGACCAAGGAGGTAAAGACCAAGACCAAATGTTAAGTGGCAGTTGGTGACTGAGTTCACACGAACCAGGGTGGTGGCCTCAGTGGTTGGCGGTGGAGTCCTGCTCCAGGGTTTAAAGCAGCCTGGGCTTTTATAGATCTGAAGCCTCACACCTACCGCGTTTCCCCGAAAATCAGACCTTGCCAAAATCCGTTGTAATGTGTCTTTTGGAGCAAACAGTAATATAAGACCCATTATTATATTATATTAATATTATGTTTCTTGTATTAGATTAGATTTGGTATTATATATTATACCCAGTCTTATATTAATGTTTGTTCCAAAACATGCATTAGAGCTGATGGTCCGGCGAGGTCTTATTTTCTGGGAAACATGGTAGCTGAGCGGAGAGGCATTGTCCGGAATGAATGGGCCATCGTCATCGAGTGGATTTGGACTGTGGCCACATCCTGTGAGAACCAGAGTTACTGTGAGGTAGCTTGCATCGGAGCACTCTTAAATTGTGGAAAAGAAAAATTGTTTTCATTATGGGTAATACTAAACACGCAGTACTGGGGCTTCTACAGGCCTTGAACTTGAAGTTTCTCGTGGAGCGTCCAGAGGGAATTTGGAATCAACTGGTGCAGTTGTGACTGCACAGGTAGATGTTGGTTCTTAGGTTAACTTCTCATTTTTAGAGGTTTGGGTTCCTCACTTGCCCTTTGTCGTGCCCTCCCTATCCCAGGAGGCCACAGTCATTTCAGACCGGAGTGCGAGGCTGAGGAGACCTGGGTGGGGCAGTCCTGCTCTGTGAAGGCCCACACAGTGGGGTTCGCTTCTCTGAGCCCCAGGCGTCTCATCGTCTCATCGGGGCTCCTGTTGCCTGCTCTGAGAGCACGGGTCTTCTTCTGTGATGAGGACATCTGAAAATCTGCTGCCATCTCCCTCTTAATAGAATTCATGAGCATTTGTGAGCATTCCAGGCTTTAGTGGAAGAGTGTTTAAAATGATAGAAAAGAAGCTCGTGTGTGTGTTACAGCGTTTAGCTTTCTCAGAGCTTACAGGTTCTGTCACATCGGCTTCTTAGGTGCTGTATGCCCAGCAACTGTGTGAACACAGGGGATGGGTGACAGGCTGAGATCAGGCTGAAGCCCAGAGCTGATTCTTTTTCCTAGCCACTCATCATGCGCATTTCTGACGGTAGTTAGATACTGGACATTGCTGATTAAAAATCAAATGCCAATTGTTACGTTTTCACCTCTTTCTTTTTTTAAAAAAGTTATAAAACTACATACTAACTTCTTTTTAATACTATTTCAGAATTTCTGGAAGGAGGAGTTGGCCATGTTGAGATGTTATTCCGCTGCAACTATTTAGCTTTGGTTGGTGGTGGGAAAAAGCCGAAATACCCTCCCAACAAAGGTAAAGTACGTGCATTTAATGGTCCTGCTTCACGTGCAGGAGCACCGTGCACTTTCTAGAACTGTCTGTCTGCGGCCACATTTGCTCTCCCCGTGTCCTATGATGTGTGAAGGTCTAGCCCCTGGGAAACAAGCAGCCAGAAAGGGTCTCCAATGTTCCCAGGAGAAGAAATGAATGACAGGTCCACTTGCTCCCGTGACACAGAGCATGTACTTTGCAGTTAATGCGGGCTGAGTAGGGGGCACACTGCCTCTGGGCCCCGCTCTGTTCTGGGCCATCAGAGTCGTGCGTTTATCTTAAAGCAAAATGGAGGGAGGCTATTTTTCCTACAGAGTCATTGATTCACAGAAACATAGACCAAAACACCAACTAGGCTCTAGGTTTAAAGGTATTGTTCTTGGGGGGGGTTTGTGTGTGTGTGTGTTTAAGAGACTGCTGTGTAAAGGGTCCTGCCCTGGAGGGTGAGGTCAGGAAAGCAGTCACCAGATCTTAGGGACACCTGGCCTGGAAGTAGTCAGTGTGTGAGACCAGAGGTGGAGGCATAGATGGGAGCACAGAAGGTGGGTGGGGAGAGGGAAGCGGTGTGGTCATCAGGTGCTTGGGGGTGGGGGGTTGGGCCGAGGAAGGGCCCCTGGGCCTGGTGAGCTGAGTGATGCCGGCAGCCCTGGGGGGCTGCTGAGTTGGAGCCTCCTGGTCAGGTTGCAGAGTGGGTGGGAGATGGATGCCTCTCTCTTCCAGGTTTGGTGGGGGAGGGAAGAAGGACGGTCGTGAGGGAGGTTTTCCAGGATGTGCCCTGGGCTTGAGGGTGCGCTGAGGTCTGCGTGAGACCTTGTGCAGTGTGGAGTTGATCGGGCCTGACAAGCAGAGGGAGCGTTGGATGGCCCTTGATCTTGACACACCATGGGCCCAGAAGGGCCGCAGTGTGGTGCTGTGACCCTGCACATGGAACCGCACTCCACTGAGCGCTCTGACACCCTCCTCAGCGCCGGGCTTGTGTGCCCAGACCTGCCAGCTTGTCATCGCAGGCTGAAGGTCCGAAAAGCCTGGGTTGCTGTCCAGGTCATTGCAGCACAGCCGGTGCGCAGAGCCTGTGGTTGTGAGCCCTGGAAGAGGTCACCCAGGGGTGACACGGAGACGGCAGTGCTCAGAGAGCTGGGTGGGGGTGGGCTTTGCAGTGGAATAAGGATTGTTTCCTGGGCTGCTTGGGGACCAGCGGCAGTGCCAGTGCCGCATCGCTTCATCTTGTCCTGAAGAAATTTCTCAGCCATTGATGAGGAACAGGAGCAGGAGCCTGGCCCCACCTGGGGCAGCGTGGGAGGAGGGGCGTCAGTGACGCCTGGGCGTTCTTGCGGGGCAGTCGGATTGATAATCTCTAGGAGTCCTCCACCTTCAACCTCCTGTTTTCCGTAAAAAATTCCAAGAATGAGAGGGACTCAGAATGTATGGATTTAGGAGAAAGCAATTTTCTAACAGAGCAAATTTTGGGGAAAATTTAAATGTACTTTTTGTAGAGTGCTAAAGGCAATTTTTAAAAAAAAACTTGGACTGTTTAAGCTTTAGTAAGATTAAAAATTTTTTTCAATAATATTTGAAATATATTTTTTAAATGCTTATACATTTTAATTAACCTCTTTCATAGTTGGTAAATTGTACGTTATTTAATAATTGTTTGGTAGTTCTTTACAGGCTGGTGTTATCTCTTGGTTTGAAAGTTAGTTCACTAGTCCATCCAGGTAAAACTGAACTTGAATTTCACCCCAGGACTCACGCTGGTCGTGGTGTCAGGCCCTTCAGGGGAATCATTCGTTCCCTCCCAGCCTTGGTCACCTTGCCCATGAGGAGATCGTACTTTCGCTCACCTCACCCTCTTCGTAGATGGCTTTTCAAGTCGAGAAGATAAAAATGGCTGCATGCCTTACCCTGCCTGTCCCAGCACTGCTGGCCAGCGTTGCCATCCTCAAAGGTTCTCTGAGTTATCTCATCTCGTGGGGAGCAAGCCGCTAACCCCACAAAACTCGGAGAGCAAGAACAGTCGGGCGGGCCAAGAAAGCCCCTAGCCCTGGCACTTTGTGCCTCTTAACTCCACAGGAAAACTGAACCCTTTCTTTCCTTGATCCAGGTTTATCTCTAGCACTCGAGCCTGAAGTAACTGTGGTCAGGCTTGCTTTTTGGCTCAGTCAAGTGGAACCACAGAAAGAGGGGTGGGGAGAAGTTTGCCTGAAAGCCAGGCAAGGGTTGGCAGAGAGGAGATTAAAGTGCGTGTGGTCGCGTGTGTGTAAGAGACAGACCAGTGGTGCTGACCAGCCTGTGAGGGAGGCGAGAGGGTGGGTCCAAGGGTGCGGCCCACAGGCGCAGGTGTTGGGTGGGTGAGGACATGAGGACAGCTTCATGTTCCTGGTTAGGCGGTTGTGACAGGAGGACCCTTTCAGAAGTGGCCTGCTCATTTCTGTGTTCACACTTTCTTCCTGCCGTTTCAGTGATGATCTGGGACGACCTGAAAAAGAAGACTGTTATCGAAATCGAATTTTCCACAGAAGTCAAGGCAGTCAAATTGCGGCGAGATCGGTAGGTTTGGTGTCTGAGTTTTACAAGTGGAAGAGTCACTTTCTCTGAAGGTGGCTGAAATGCTTTCAGCCTGAAAGGACAATCGTGTATTAAAATGCGATGACTATAATTTCTGACCCCGACAACACAGGGCGTACTCCTATTGCTACAGGGAAGGCAGGGAACTGAACTGGTTCCTAGGGTCACTGGGGGCAGGGGGAACGGGGACAGACTGGCGCAGACCAGGCCCCCAGCCCCACCCAGCGGGTGCAGACTGAGGATGCCAGTTTAGAACCGTGTGTTGCCTCACTTTTCGTCCAGGCTTTTCCAAACGCTGCCTCAATAAATGTTTTCCATTTGGAGACTTCGTGCGCAAGTGTCGTTGACTCTCACCTGTTGAAAGTACCAGGTTTTTCGGTCAGCCATTCCTTCTAGTGTTGAGACTATTGAAGCTTTCCTAGGAGGGTGAGAAGATGGAGCAAGCGTCATTAATTTGGATCTGATTTATATATTATACTCAGCTGTGGGAGGAGGGCAGAGGCAGTGGACAAGGTGAATGTCATCCCTGTGCCCTGAGGTCCGTCTGTGACTCCAGTGATGTCGGTGTTGAGGGACCCTCAGTGCAGACCCCGGGGTCAGTCAAGGAGCTACTGCTTCCTGGCATTTATCCAGGATGCACCTGAAAGCACCGGAAGTGTGTGCTCTCCTTGGTTCCTCATCCAGGCGGACGCTTGATGCTGGCGCCTCTAGCCCTCAGAAAGGCCCGGGAGGCAGCGTCTCCCCAAGTGAGGATGCTGACCGCATCCCTGGGTGGGGCCCAGGTGACCTGCTCCAAAGAGCCCTCCTGACGGAAGAACGATCCTTTGTAGGCGCTGTTGGGGTGTTTCTAAGGTTCCAAAGGATAACACAGGTCACGAAATGTTTGAGTATCGCTTTTGGCAAGAGGAATTTGATTGTGCTTTTTTCTTTTCAGAATTGTGGTTGTTTTGGACTCCATGATTAAGGTGTTTACATTCACACACAATCCCCATCAGTTGCACGTCTTTGAAACCTGCTATAACCCTAAAGGTGAGAGGTCCCGGGGGTGACGGTGTTCCTGGCTTCCTCAGGTGTGTCCAGGCGGGATGATGACTTGTGCTGGGGACCCCTGCCCCACGTGGGCCTGGGAGAGGTGGTCCTGAGGCACAAGGGGCTTTCGGGGGGGGGGGGTCCGGGAGACGTGGCCCTTCCCTCCGTCCCTTCTGCCTCGTGGGTGGCCGAGGCAGTGGTTCTGAGACCTCAGCTCTCAGCAGACTCGTGGAGGAGTGAGGCCTTCACGGGGCTTTTTCACGGTGATTGTCAGCCATTCAGGAGGCTCTGTGCTGGGATCTATGTTTTTATTCCGTTCTGAGGCTCCTCCTTCCTTTTCTTCTGCAGGGGGTGTTGCTTGTGGTCGACTTTGATATTCATTATATCAGCTTGCTTTTTAGGAGTTGAGGTTTATTCCTCCTAGCTAAAAGAGATAATTTACATAAGACTCACTCGTTTTGAGTATATCATTTGATAAATTTCAGTAATCGCAAACAGTTATGTAGCTTCCACCACAGTCAAGACAAACCAGCCGCATCACCCAGGCACTTTCCCCCCCACCTCACCTTCAAATTCTGCCTTTTCAGGTGTGTTTGGTATCTTTCTCTTAGCTTCATATTTCGGAGATTCCTCCATGTTTTTATGCGTATTATCATTTTGCTCCTTTGTATCGCTGTGGAATATTCCAGTGTATGGACAGACCACAGTCGTTTATCCGCCAGTGTTTGTGGCTCTTGTGATTAGAAGCTGCTGTGACTTATTTCGTACAGGCCTTGGCGTGGCTCTGTTTTTGTGTCTCTTGAGTGAGTACTGAGGACTGTGTTGCTGGGTCATGTTGTGAATATACGTCGAACTCTGACGGAATACTAACAGAATTGTTTTCCAAAACGGCTGTCTCGTTTTCCATCCCCTCCAGTGATTTACGAGCGTTCCAGTTGTGACGTGTCATCATCAGCACTTGGTGCTGTCAGTCTTTTGAACTTTAGACGTGTGGCTGTGGTGACAGTATCTCCTTGAGGACCCGTGACAGGGGCCCCTTTGCATGTGCCCACTGCCATTTGTACGTCGTCTTCTGTGAAGTGTCTTCAGACCTGTCGCCCATTTTAGAATTACGTATCGTACTACAACTCCAGAATTCTGAGTTGTAGGAATTGTTTTCTATAGTCTAGGTAAAGCCCTTTGGCACACTTTTGCAGATGTTTTCAGTGGGTCTGTGGCTTTTTGGCGTTACAAAGATTTTCTTTTATGTTTTCTTATAGAAGTTTAGTAACTTTAGATCTCAAGTCTTTGATCCATTTCAAGTTGATTTCTGTACACGGCGTGAGGCAAAGGCCCAGGTTTTTTTTCTGTATGGATATCCAGTCCAGTACCATTTGTTAGAAAGATGTTTTTTCTCCTACATTGAATTACCTTGGTACTTTTATTTGATCAAATCAGTGTTAGATTTTTCTGGATTCTTCATTCTGTTGCAGTGATCTGTTTCTGTCTTTATCCTAATACCAAACTGCCTTGATTTCTGGAGCTTTAAAATAATTCTTGAAACAAGGTAATATAAGTCCTCCACTCCTGTTCTTACTGTACGAGACATGTGTTGGTGGTCTGGGACTTTTGGGGTCCCTCAGAACGCACAGTGCCAGCTGGCGTTTACAGCTCCCTGTGGAGACCTGAGCTGCCATCCTACTGACTGGACGAATGTAGATTCGAACCCAGGATCGTAGTGTTGTAGCTCTGTCTGTCGGGCCTTTTCTGTCCTTTGCAGTGTTAGTGTCTCGTACATCCATCCTTAAACTGTTACGTATTTGGTTTTTTTACGCTGTTTCTAACGGATTGTCTCAGGCTTCACAATTTTGCATTCTTAGTGGCTGGCACCACAGGAGACAGACGTTTGATAAAGTTTATTCAGTAAGTTCAGCAAACATTCCCCAATCATGGACGGTCTCCTGGGAGGCAGGTCGCTTTGCGTGTCCCTCTGATACCCCTGACGGTGAGAAGAGTTTGTGATTCTGGTGGAACCCGCAAGGGCAGAGAGCAGGTTTTGGACGAGCCCCCACGTCCGGAAACTCAGAGGCTTCGCAGGTGGTCGTGGGTCCTGACAGGTTCTCCCTGTCTGTCTAGGGCTCTGTGTCCTGTGCCCCAACAGCAACAACTCCCTGCTGGCCTTTCCGGGCACGCACACGGGGCACGTGCAGCTCGTGGACTTGGCCAGCACCGAAAAGCCGCCCGTGGACATTCCTGCCCACGAGGGTGTCCTCAGCTGCATTGCTCTCAACCTGCAGGGAACAAGAATAGCAACCGCATCGGAAAAAGTAAGCGCGTGTCCCCGCCCTCCCCAGGCCACGCACCCCCCAGACCCGCCCTCGCTCCCGAGACTTAACGTGTGGGCTCTGCAGACCAGCCCTCCTGGAGCTGCCGACACTCGACGTTCTTGGCCAGCTTCTCCCAAGACATGAGCCGTGGCGGTCACTTTATTTGGTCTTGCCTCATCTCTCTGGCAGCCCGACTGTGGTGTCATTTTACCAACTGGCTGTGGGAGTGACCCTGAAGGCGCCATTGCTCCAGACAGGGAGCTGACGCCCCTTATGGGACAGCTCAGCCTGGGCGTCCACCAGGGGAGCAGGGCTAAGCCCAGGGCCCTCATGTGCTCTGCCCTGCCCGGTGCTGTGGGACGGAAGAGACACCGACCCACTCCTGGGACTCACAGAGGGGCCTGCTGGGTGTTAGATGATGTGGGTGGGTATGGGGAGGAACATGTGGGCTTGTGAATGTAAGTCGTTTAAAAACGAACGAAAACGTTGTGAGTCTTCGATAATGAAACACTTCACTGTTTTTCAAAGGGGACCCTTATAAGAATATTTGATACTTCATCAGGGCATTTAATCCAGGAGCTGCGGAGAGGATCGCAGGCGGCGAACATTTACTGGTGAGGACGCACGTCAGGCCACCCTCTATGGAGAGGGCCCTGGCTTGGGTCGGTGCTGACATGGGCTTGCATGGTTCGGAGGGACAGTCAGGGCCTCCGTGAGGCGGGCAGGAGGGTCTGTGCTTTTAGGGGGCCGCGCTCAGCTCGTTTCGTTAACACTGATTCTAACTTCTTAGGTGCGTATACACAGAAGAAAGAATATTGTCATTGCCATGAACCCACCACCTCATTCAGCATCTATTAGTGCTGGCCACTTTGACCTTACCATGTCACTAGCCTCTTGCTTATTTTTGGGGGGTTTTAAGGCCCATCCTAGTGCCTGTGTTGGCTCATCGGTGGTAACTTCAGGTTCAAGAGACTGTGGTGGTTCCCACCGCGCCAAGTGGCCACAGCCCGCAAGTGGCTGGACCCCTGCTGGGACAGGATTTCATTCTGAATCTGAGGCTTTTGTGGGTGTTGACAGCACTGGGTCTGCGAGTTAAACGTACTTATAAATGTAGTGGCCATGCCTCTGGGGTGCTGTGGGGTGCCACAGGCACTCCTGTCCGTCTGCTCTGGGGTCTCTCCCGCCCAGGGGATGCCCGCCTCCAGAGGGCAGGCTGATTGGAGACGTGGGCTTTTCTCACCCGAGTGGCAGGCCCCCGGGGACTGCAGGAAGCCCTTCCCTGTCCTAGGCATCCAGCCTTGGGCATCAGTGCACCCTAGGAGGACCCTACTGTAGCACGCTGGGTGGTGCCCTGGCTTTGATCTCGGGGGCTTGTTAATGGAGGGGCGGTTCTTAAAATTGCTGCCTGGAGTACAGGAGGCTGAGGTCAGAGGCGCCAGCCGGGGGGCTTCTTGCTGGGGCTGGGCTCACCTTCATCCATGTAGAACCCGATGCCATCTGGTCTCTCTGCAGCATTAACTTCAATCAGGACGCGTCCCTCATCTGCGTGTCCAGCGATCACGGCACAGTGCACATTTTTGCTGCTGAAGATCCAAAAAGGAATAAACAGTCTAGGTAGGTCCCCAGAGCTGAGGACTGGCCACTGCTTTGGTGGCCCCACCACTTCCCCCCCAAGCTCTCTGAGGCTGGCTGCTGCGGATCCAGGCCCCTTGCTGGTGACGAGAGCTGGGGCCTGAACTCCCATGGCTGGCGTAGTGTGTGCGTCTTCAGGAAATTAATTTAGTGAGGGTGGAAGCCTGTGCCACTTCTGGTGTGGATGGTTTCTGGGTTTATTCTACAGCCATTTGTAGGGACTTCGTGTTTTCATGTGCATGTGGAAAATAAAAAAATTAGAAGCAAAAGTAGAACTTGAATCATGAAGGCTAAGCCTGTATTAAGAGCTGCATCTAACTTTGCTATGTGAACGTAACTTCCTTTCTTTTCTCCCTTGTCTTCGTAGTTTGGCGTCAGCCAGTTTCCTCCCAAAATACTTCAGTTCCAAGTGGAGTTTTTCCAAGTTTCAGGTCCCCTCAGGCTCTCCATGCATTTGTGCCTTTGGAACAGAGCCAAATGCTGTCATTGGTAAGTAAGTGGCCCTTCCAGGCGAGAGTGACACCCTGTCAGGTGTCGTCAGTGCTGGCCCTGCCCCACCGGCTGCCCCATCTTCTCTCCTGAGTGGGGGGGACACTGTGCACGCCACTCGTGTCTGCACAGCCTTGCATGTTACCAGCTCCCTCCCTCGGGGGTTTCCCAGGAAACCCTGGGCAGATCAGTTGGTTTTTGAACTGATGACCAGAGGACTTTTTCCGATCCCCACCCCCGCCAGAACAGTGGGGACTCCTGGCTGCGGGTGTGTTCAGGAAGGAGGGGAGGCCCTGGCTGACCCCAGATTCACACAGCTGCTCACTGCCCTGCACAGCCATGTGCAGTTCAGCTCAGCATGAGCCGCCCTCTTTTAATTTTTCGGGAAGAAATGTGTGAGTGACACGGCTTCCTTGTGTCGCAGCGATTTGTGCAGACGGCAGCTACTACAAATTCCTGTTCAATCCCAAAGGGGAGTGCATCCGCGACGTCTATGCCCAGTTTCTAGAGATGACCGACGACAAGCTGTGAGTCCCCAGCCGCAGTGCAGCCCACGCCCACGCCAAGTGCTGCGTGCCCCTTGGGCTCCTGGGACCTCGTGGGTGACGGGCTGGAGGGACCGCCCGGGACCTGGGTCTGGAAGGCACATGCAGCTGTCCCTTCTCCTGAGCAAGGCTTCTCGTTTCCAGACACTCATGCGGCTGAGCAGCTCGCACCCAGCTGCTGGCTGGTTACCCTCAGTCCCCCGGGGACGCTCGCTTTAGCGGTTCCTCTGCTTCTTGCACGTACAGCTGGGGCCCATACAAACCTGGGGACTGGGTTGAGAAAGGATGGACAAATCGAGATTTGTTTCTGGCACCAAATTCCATCATTTTTACTGCATCTCAGGGGGGAGGGGAAATGAACAAGTGTGTAAACATTAGTTCTTACAGAGTATAACCAGATTTAAACAGAACAATACCAGCAGCTTGCCTTAGAAAAGGGACAGCACTTTTTCTCCCACCCGAATGTGGACACACAGCTGTCCCCTGAGCCCCGCGTTGTCCTTGCCACTGCCCGCTGTGAACCCGTGCTCTGGCGGTGTGTGCACGTGCTGGCATCCGTCTCTGCTGGAACCCAGGGCCCCCGTGCGGAGGGCGCTGTGTGCGTCACATGCGGTCCAGCTGGTCCCTGTTCTGTGCAGGGGACAGCAAAGCAGACTCCACAGATGGTCCTGGAAGGAAGCGCCATGTGCTAGAGGATGTGGAGGGGCCTTGTGACACCTCAGCGGGCAGAGCCTTTGCCCGCCGGCCCCCTGCCCCTGCCTGCCGTCTCCTCCCCCCGACATTTATGAGAACTGCTGCACACTAAGTTCTGGAGAGGGGCAGGCACAGAGCATTTCCTTCACATTTGGTAACTAAACGGCTTCGGGGCTCTCTGTTGTTAGTCCTCCTTGAGGTGTGTGTTTAATTTCCTTAAATGCCCTTTAAGAAACCTGATTTCATGGTTTGATTTCAGGTTGCAAACACTTAAAATCAGCAGCAAGTCCTCCCTTTGCCAGTTCTTTTACTGTCATGTAATCAACTAACTTTGTATGTGGGTTTCAGTGTAAAGTATGCATGTTACTTTTATGTGTATTTAATCATGAAATTTAATTTTGCACACTTATTTTTAATGTTTCTTTTAAATAAAAGTGACTAATTTTGTTGTACTCTGTACCCTTCACGAGGAAACAATTGTGTGTTACCGAATCCAGCCCCTAGTTTTGAGAATTCGGCTGGGCTGTGGCAGCAGGAACAGCCCAGGCTCGCTTGCTGCCTGAGCTGCCCATGGCTGCTGTGTCAGGGCCATGTGGGGACTGGGCTGCAGGGCACCCTGCCACCCGCACAGGTGCCGGCCTGACCTTTTGAGTTCCGCTTGGGGGCAGAGGTGATGATGGTGACGTTCATTAGCATTTGTTATTGTCTGTTGGGCAAGCTCTGCCGCTGGCCCTGCGCTGGCCCTGCTGGCAAGCCGGACCCCCTCTGCCTGCGTGGTGTCGGGTCGCCCAGACAGCACCTGAGCCCCACCTTTGGGTCAGGGGTAAGAGGCTTCCTTCACATTTATGTTGTTCCTAGTTTATATTTTCCCCTGGTACAGTCTCTTTGGTTTATCCTTATATGTTAAGCTAGGAAAACATGTCTAAGGAAGCGTGGGTGTCCTTGGTGCATGGGGACAGCGTTGGGACTGGCGAGGAAGCAGGCAGGCTCCGGGGACACTCCTGTCAGTCTGCAGTGAGCAGAGCCTTGCGTGCCTTCCGTGACAGTGGGCAGGGACGTGGTGGGTGACAGGGAGCCCCTGTCGAGGGGCGCTGAGTCACAGTGGGTCAACCTTGGGCTCAGCTGCAGAGCCACCCATCCAGTGAGAAGCTCTGGTTTGTGCCCTGGGGTTCCTCCTTGGGACTGTGAAGACCCCATGTCTCGAGGAGACTTGTGGACAGCAGGTCAAGCGCCCAAAAGGCTGAGGCTGCCACGCCTGTGCTGGTGGCCTCAATTTCCCACCTTGGACAGGTGTCGGGGGCTCAGCGGTATCCCCAGCGGTTGTCGGGCCCACCTGTGGGTTCCTTCAGAGCAGTGGACTGTCAGACAGATGATTGGTTCAAAGCCTTATGTAGACGAGGGCTCGCGCTGAGCTTGGGCCGCCGGCCCCTGAACGTGGGTGCAGACACAGGGCTTCCAGGAGCCCTTGCCTGGTGGCTGGGTTTCCACAGCACTAGTGGTTTGTTGTCCAAGTGTCGATGTAAATGTCACTGCCTCCTGTGGCACTGCTGTGGGCTTTCCTGTTGGTTCTCCTGGCCATGGGCTGCTTCACTGCCCTTTCTCTCCGCCCACAGGCTCCCAGTGTCCGGTGGGGAGTGGCCTCGGCACTCTGCAGCCCCCCACCATTAGTCCTCAGTGGCAGCCTTGTGTGGGGTAATCCGTTGGCAGGAGCCCTGTCCTGGAGGGTAACCAGGAGCGACCAGGAGCCCACTCCCTGCCCCTCCTCCCACCAGATGGCTCGGCCCTCTGCCCCTTGTGGGACCAAAAGTGTCACGGGTGCCTTTCTTTCTGCAATGAAACCAAGCATTAGATGCCACACACAATGTAACTCGACTTGGCCCCTCATCTCAATTCTTCCTGTAAGAGGCATCTGTTCGATTACAACACTTTCAGGACTTATGCTCAAAAACCAGTGTTCGTTGTGAAATAAAAAACATGTAGAAAGGAACATCTGGAAAACAGCCCCGAGTTGCCACCTTCAGAGACAACCACTCTTGGAAAGCCCTGTGCCTTCTGGGATGAAGTTCATAATTTTCAGCAACATTATAGGTCCTTCACTTTTAAAAACTCATGAACATACCAAGATGTACTCTCATTGTCCATAGATGCTTATTTGTTGTTTTGCTTGTAGACGTTTCGGACGTGCAAGTTCTCGTGCATACGTGCTTACGCACTTGTCCTGCTATTTCTCTGGGATAATCTGGAATTGCGAGGCACCGGGTCTGCACGTGTAAGATGTGATACCCGTTTGTCACCTCTCCCTGCCAGGAGTCTGTCCTTGACGCCAGGCACCAGGGTCTCCATGTTTTCCCTAGGACCAAGCTCTGAGCAGTCTTTCCAAACTCGGATGGAGGAAAACGATCTCCGACTGCAGGCAGCTTGCGTGAACGCTTAGGAATACCATCTGTCATTATTTTGGAAACGCTAACTCATGTCTTCGCCTGATTTTTGTTGGTGTATTTCGTCTGTAAGAACTTTATGTAATCACCCTTTGTCATCGTTTTCTACTTGGTGTTTATTCCAACATGAGGACTTCTACTTAGCTGTATACACACCTTGAATTTTTATGAGGTCTAATCTTTCATCCCCTTTCCTTTATGGTTTCTGGTCTTGGTTCATTATTAAAAAGCATTTTTCACTGGGTGCTCTTTTAAGGGTTTTGTTTTCATCGCTTCTGCCGTGCCTCTTACTGTCCTGATTTCTGCCACTGTCTTTCCTGGTGTCCCATCCTGTTCAGCACGCTGCCCTCTTGCAAATGTTCTGTTTTGGATTAAAAGTGTACTCTTGCCCTGTGATAGCAGCACTTATCAACTGATGATGGTCCAGCCATTGTCGGGGGATACTGCTTAATGGAGACCTGAACTCGGGTGCGATGGCTCTGCTGATCCTAAGCATTGTTTTCTTCCCGGGGAACTTTCAAGTGTCTGGACAAAGAGCTGAAGACAGTGCAGAAGTGATTGATTCTCACGTGGTGGGGGACAGAATGTCCCAGGATGTGGTAACCATTTTCTCCCTACCCGAATGCCGTTAACATCTCAGAAGAAAATGTAGATGCCACTCCCAGTTGCTTATTTTTACGTGACATTAACCTGATATTCAACTCTTGTGGAAAGCAGCTTTGGATCTCTCGTCCTTCCTATGTTCTGTTTCAAATGATAGTAATTATTTTATAAAATTACAATTTGGAAAACTATGATAAGCCTACATGTGGTTTTCTGTGTATGTACCAGGCAGGGGGCTTATTGAGCTTGAATCTGTAAATTTATGGCTCATCAGATTTGAAAAAGTTCAGCCATTATTCCCTCAGCTAAGTCTTTTGTTGTCTCCTTTTGGGACTCAAGTACACACGTGTAACCTTTCATAGCCTCACGCTCACTGGTCACTGAGGCTGTTTGTGAATTTTTTTAAAGTGTTTTTCCCTGTTGTTTTAAAGTAGGGTACCACTGTCTACAGAGGCCATGACTTCCCACCCACACATGCTCTGACAGCCGAGCACGGAGGCTCACAGCTCTTAGGCTTTTCATCCCGGCCACCGGCAGCCAGAGTTCTGTCATTAAGTCAGGTCCCTATGATGGGAGCTTAAGTCTTCTGGGTGTGAGCTCGTGAGGACCACTTATCTCAGAGCCCGTCAAGGGCAGGTGGAGACGATGACAGTCCAGGGTCCGGTGACCTTCAACGCGGACACGGGACTCCAGAAAATAACAGCATTTCCTACCTGTTTCAACACCTACAAGGGGCAGAATGTGATGTGTCCGTTCTGTCCGGCTGTCAGCTTCGTACTGACAGAGGCCCGTGACTGTACAATGGCTGTCGCATTGGCAGGTGCTTCCTACCCGTCATCGCCCGTGATGTCCAAGCATCTACCTGTCGGCAGAAGTCATGGCCACCAACGAGACCAACCTGATGGGAATACAAGGATATACAAATTTTTCAAAATTGAGACCAAAAACAAGTTATGTTTCTAATTCAGGGGAAGTATTGTCTACTGTTGCTCCATTTCCAAACGTGGCATTTTAGTTAAAAGGGCTATTTTGTGTTAAACATTCTGCTCTTTCGAAGGTCAGTGCATGTGTCTCAGAGCTTTCCCAAAATGGTCCCCTTGGGGGGAGTGCGTGTCATGCCCGTGGTGGGAGCCACCCCACAGCCTTTGCAGCCTCATGGAGACCGCTTCCCCTGGCTGCAGAGAACAGGGAAAACCATGGTTCGAGACCTCGATCTCTAATCTGCTCGGGCATCACCGTGATGTTTTAGTTTGTTTTTTAATGGGGGTGGGGGTGGGGGCGGAGGGAGCTCTAAAGCAAATGTGCCTGTGCCAGGGTTGGCTGTGCCATGGTCCTTTAGGGCACCGGGCAGGCTGTTCATAGCAGTGCTGCTTCCGGGCCTTTAGGCTGCAACCGTGAGAACCTGTAGTCGGGGACGTGAGGTCCTGCGTGGCCCGTGGTGTCTGCAGTGTGCTGTGCCCCACGGAGGACACTGCACTGCCGCGGTGGCCAGCCTTCCAACCAGAGGGGAGGACCTGTCGACAGCACAGGGTACGGCTCCCAGCTCCTCAGTCCCCAGGGAGCGTGAGGGGGCGACCCTAACCTGGCCTCTCGTTTGTTTTTCTGGCCCTGTTAGGTCAGTGGAGGTCAGCTCAGCATGCAAATCACATCTTCCCCCACCTTCCTCCCACCTTCCTCCGGGCAAAACTGCTTATTGTGGTTAAACACACACAACTGACCACATTGACCATTTGAAAGAGCTCGGTCCCTCACACTTAGTGCACTTGCCACCCCGTGTGGGGCCATCCCGTAGAGTTCCAGAACGTTCCAGTCACCCCAAACAGCAACCCTGGCCACTGGCAGTCACTGCCCAGCCTCCCCTCTCCCAGCCTCCCTTGCTGCCAGTAGATTTGCCTGTTTGGGACATGTCACGAGTGGGGTCATAGGTGGTGAGCTGCTGGCCGCGTTTCTTTTAGCGTAACATTTCCAAGTTCCATCCATGTCGTAAACACCATGTTTTTAGCCAGAGGGTCTCCAAGGACAGAGGGGCTGCCTGGTACGGGAGAGGCAGCTTTCCCTGTTTCCCCTTGCAGAACCATCCCAGCCCTCTGAACCACCTGTCCCACAGCAGGGCTGAGACTGGCTGTCATAACATACTGAAGTCCCGTACTGTTCACCAACCAGTAACTCAGGTGGGATAACTAGCATTTCATTCTTTTAAAATTCCCGTATATTTTCTTTTGGAGGTTGTACAGCTTTTTGGGGGGCGGGGTGGGAAGAGTATTGCGGAACAGTGTTTTTCCAGGGCTCATCAGCTCCAAGTCGTCCTTCAGTCTAGTTGTGGAGGGCAAAGCTCAGCTCCAAATCCACTTGCCCTTTGCAGTCTTTAGTTGCAGGGGGCATAGTCCACCATCCCATGCAGGAATTGAACCGGCAACCTTGTTGTTGAGAGCTTACGCTCTAACCAACTGAACCATCCGGCCGTCCCTCCGGCAGCTCGTTGTCTTCAGGCTAGTTGTGGAGGGCTCAACTCACGGGCCCATGTGGGAAAAGAACCGGCAACCCTGTTGTTCAGAGCTCACGCTCTAAGCAACTGAGCCACCTGGCCACCCCGGTGTACGGTTTTAATGGATGGCTAGAGTCATGTGGCCACAGTCCCCTAGTACTCTCCCTTTGTAGTCACCCGTCTCCTGCTGCCACCACTGACTTAAGTCTCTAGATTTTTGCCTTCAAAAAGTCATGAATGAAATCTCACAGTGTATCAGTTTCCTAGGGCTCTTGAAACAAATTAGCACAAATGGCTACTTAAGACATCTGGAAGTATTCTCTACGGCTCTGCCCACGCAAGTCCAGTCGGGGATGGCGCGGTGGGTTCCCCTGGGCCCTTGGGGACAGCATGTCCCAGGCCTCTGTTCTAGCTGTTGGGTTGCCAGCAGTTCCTGGAGTGGAGATGGGTCATGCCAACCTCTGGCTCCATTGTCACACTGTCTCCCCTCCTGTCACAGGGACAGACACTGCCCTAGAGCTCACCCTGGTGATGTCGTCTTGCCTGGATCACATCTGCCACGATGCATGTCCCAGGTCCAGGGTTAGGATGGCACATATTTGGGGGACACATTTCGCCATAACATAGAGCAGAAGCCTCCGGAGTGGCCTTGGATTCACCTGTGCTGCGTGTGTGTCACTCGTCATTCCTGCCGCGGCCAGTGGTGGCACTGTGTTCAACCCCTACAGTCACCAAAGGACACGGAGTATTCCCAGACGTGGGAGATGGTGAGTAACGCTGCTCTAAACATTCGACAGAGGTTTGTGGGTGAACGTACGTCATCATTGTTCTGGACAGATTGTCAAGAGTGAGACTGCTCAAAGGAGTCACTTTGTACAAACTGCCCAGGGGCTCAGGTGCCTGCCGTTCCCTGAGGCCACAGGGCAGGTCCTCTGCAGCGGCACCTGCGCAACTTGCAACTCAGGAAAGTATTTCCTTCCACGTAGGGTAGAATTTGCTAGTGATATCTAGGCCTGGAGTTTTCTTTCTTTTTATTGAGGTGAAACTCAACATGCAATTAACCATTGTAAAGTGTATAGTCAGTGGCATTTAGGATATTCACAATGTTGGGCAGCTGCCACCTGTCTCTAGTTTCAGGACTTCCTCACCCCCCAGAATACCCAGGACTTGTTAAGAAATCATCCCCATTTCCCCCATCTCCGCACCTTGTAACCACTCACCTGCTTTTGTTCTGGATTTCCTGTTCGAGATGTCAAATGGAACTAATCACACATGTGACCTTCTGCATCTGGCGTCTTCCACTTAGCACGACGTTCCAGGACTCACCCAGGCTGTGGCGCGTCCGAGCTTCGTTCTTCTCTGCAGCTGAGTCACCCCCATTGTGCAGACAGACCGTATTTGGTGACCACTCACCTGCTGCTGGGCACTGGGTTGGTTCCACTTTTGGCAGCTGTGAACGGGGTGCTGTGAACCTCCCTGGAAAGTTTCTCTGGACGTGTTTTCATTTGGGGGTGCACACCTAGGAGTGGACTTTGCTGGGGCACCGGGCAATTCCATGGGGAACTGCCACACCGTCTTGCACAGCAGCTGTACGTTTGGCGTCGCCAGCAGCAGTGCCGAGCGTTCGTTCCCGTGTCCCCACATCCTCACCAACACCGTATCTCCCATTTTCACCATCGACACCATTCTAGTGGGTGAGAAGTGGGTTTGCATTTCCTTAATGACCAGTGACGTTCAGCAACTTGTCATGTGCCTGTCAGTTGTTGGTGTATGTGCTTTGGAGAAATGTCTACTCAAGTTCTTTCCACAATTTTTTTAATTGTAAAATGTACGTAACAATTTGCCATCTTAACCATTTCTGTGTACCGTTCAGTCACATTAAGTACATTCAATGTTGTCTCCGTCTCTAGCATTTTTCATTATCCTAAACTGAAACTGGGCCCGTTAAGCAAATATGCCCCCTCTCTACACTCAGCCCTTCGTAACCTGTTTCGCGTACTGTCCCTATGATTATGACTCCTCTAGGGACCTCATATAAGTGGAATTATACAGTATTTGTCCTTTGGAGTTTGGCTTATTCACTCAGCATGTCTTCAAGGTTCATCCATATTGTGGCCGCGTCACAGCTGCATTTGCCAATTTTTAAATTGGATTTTTGTTGTTGATTTCTAAGAGAGCTTCAATATATTCTGGGTACTAGACCCTATTATCTATGATTTGCAGACTTTCCTTCCATTCTGTATGTGCCTTTGCACATTCTTGATAGTATCCTTCGATGCAGGAATGTTTTCAGTTTTTATGCAGCTCACTTGATGTCTTTTGTTGTTATTGCTGATACTTCTGGTGTCAAACTTAATACGTTGCTAAGTCTGAGGTCATGAATATTTACCCCTATATTTTCTTCTAATAGTTTTATAGTTTCAGCTCTTCTATTTAGTTCATTGATCCATTCTGAATTAAATGTTTTCTATGAAATGAGGTAAGATTCCAACTTCATTCTGTTGTACGTGGTTATTCATTTGTTGAGGAGACTGTTCTTTCCCCCATTGAATGGTCTCGGCACCCTTGTTGAAAGTCATTTGGCCAGAGATGTTTGGGTTTATTTCTAGACTCTGATTGAGTTCTAGCCCATTGGTATGCACATCTGTCCTTAGGCCAAAACCACACTGGTTTGATGACTGTAACTTTGTAGGAAGATTTGAAATCAGGATGTGTGAGTCCTCCATTCCCCCCCCCCCAACATTGTTCTAGCTATTTCGGGCCCCTTAAATTTTCTTATGAATTTGAAGACTGGCTTTTCCATTCCTGCAAGAAAGCTTATTAGAATTGAGAGGGGTTGTACTGAATCTGTAGATGGCTTTGGCGAGTTGCCCTTTGAACCACTTTCTGTCTTCCTACTGATGAACTAAGGGTATCTTTGCATCTATTTAGGTCTTTTAAATTTCTATCAGCAATGGTTTGTAGTTTTGAGTCTATAAATCTTTCATCTCCTTAGTTGAATTTATTCCTAGGTATTTTATTCTGTTGGATGCTCTAGTAAATGGGTTTTCTTAATTTACTTTTGGATTGTTCACTGCTGGTGTATAGAAATACAAGTGATTTTTGTCTCTTGATCTTATACACTGCAGCCTCACTGAATTCCTTTCCTAGCTCTAGTTGTGTGTGTGTGTGTGTGTGTGTTCTAAGGGATTTCTATACATTCATCTCATTAGCAAATAAAGAGAGTTTTACTTCTTCCTTTCAAATTTAGGTATATTTTATTTTTCTTTCTCAATTGCTTTGGCTAAGACTTCCAGTACATGTTGAACAACAGTTGTGAAAGGTGTTTTTGTGTTTTCCTTGACCTTAGAGGAAAAGCTTTTCTTACCAATGAGTTTGATGTAAGCTTTGGTCTCTAAGTTTTTCCTTTTTGAGTTCTGTTGTGCTACTTGGATGTGTAGATTCATGCTTCATTACGTTTGGGGAGTTCTCAACCATATTTCAAATATTTTTTTGCCCATTTCTCTTTTTCCTTCTGGAGTTCTCATAGAACACATGTTGGTATACTAGATGGCATCCCATAGGTCCCTTAGATGCCGTTCAGTTTTTAAATTCTTTTTTCTTCTGATTAGATTGGGTTATTTCAGTTACTCTATCTTTGAGTTCACTGATTCTTTCTGCTGCCTGCTCAAATCTGCTGTTGAACCCCTGCATTGAATTTGTTTTTTCACCTATTGTACTTTTCAGCGCCAAATTTTCTATTTGTTTCCTTTTAATAATTTCTCTTTTGATTTCCCTGCTTGTTCATACATGGTTCTGATTTCTTTCCATTCTTTGGCCATAGTTTCCATCAGTTCTTTGAGCATATTTAAGACAATTAAAGTCTTTGTCTAGTAAGTTCATTTACTGGGCTTCCTCATAGGTTGTTTCTGTCAATTTCTTTTTCATGTGAATAGCCCATAATTTTCTGTTCTTTCTGTGTTTTGTAATTTTTGTTGACAACTAGACATTTTGAATATTGTAGCATGGTTGACTCTGGAAATCAGGTTCTCTCCCTCCCCCAAGGACTGCCGTTGTTGTTTGAGGAAGGGTGGTGGTGTGCATTTGTTCAGTGAGTTTTCCAAACTATTTTACAAAGACTATATATCTTGTCGTGTTGTGACAGAGTCTGTTCCTTTAGTTTGTGTCTCCAATTTGTTGGAGATTTCCTTTAATTCCTGGATCCACAAAATTTTTTATTTTTTATACCCTTAAAAGAAAGCCTTGGGGCCAGCCCGGTGGCTCAGGTGGTTAGAGCTCCATGCTCTTAACTACGAAGGCTGCCGGTTCGATTCTCACATGGGCCAGTGGGCTCTCAACCACAAGGTTGCCAGTTCAAATCCTCGAGTTCTGCAAGGGATGGTGGGCTCCGCCCCCTGCAACTAAGATTGAACACAGCACCTTGAGCTGAGCTGCCACTGAGCTCCCAGATGGCTCAGTTGGTTGGAGCGCATCCTCTCAACCACAAGGTTGCCAGTTTGACTCCTGCAAGGGATGGTGGGCTGCGCCCCCTGCAACTAGAAAATGGCAACTGGACCTGGAGCTGAGCTGCACCCTCCACAACTAAGACTGAAAGGACAACAACTTGAAGCTGAATGGCACCCTCCACAACTAAGATTGAAAGGACAACGACTTGACTTGGAGGAAAAGGCCTGGAAGTGCACACTGTTCCCCAATAAAGTCCTGTACCCCTCCCCCAATAAAATCTTTGGGGGAAAAAAGCCTTTTTAGTTTATTTATTTACTTTTTAAAGATTTTATTGGGGAAGGAGAACAGGACTTCATTGGGGAACAGTGTGTACTTCCAGGATTTTTCCAAGTCAAGTTGTTGTCCTTTCAATTTTAGTTGTGGAGGGCGCAACTCAGCTCCAGGTCCAGTTGCCTTTGTTAGTAGCTGGGGGCACTGCCCACCATCCCTTGCGGGAGTCAAGGAGTGGAACCGTCAGCCTCGTGGTTGAGAGCCCACTGGCCCATGTGAGAATCGAACTGGCTGCCTTCGGCATTAGGAGCACGGAGCACCAACCGTCTGAGCCACCGGGCCAGACCCAAGAAAGCTTTTTTAAATCCCCTCCACCCATGCTGCCAGGGAAGCTGCTTGAATTGTGGGGAATGACATAATGAGCAGCTTCTGAACCGGCCCCTCAGCAAACCACCAGGAAGATTAAAACACACAACTCCAACTTTTGGATGGAAAAGTCCCTGTTGTCCACCCTGGCTTCAGCACGTTGCACCAGGAACGTGAGAGGCTGTCCCCACGGCTCCCTGCTCTGGGCTGAATGATGGGACATGGTAGCCACTACCTGAAAGGCCAGAATTCACTGAAATTCACTGGCCTCTGTCACACACTGCCCTGGATGTTCCAGTGTTTGAGCAGACTCCGTAGTTCCAATAGTTCATTCAGACAGTTTCTGCAGCTCACTGGTTGGTTTGGTGGGGGGACCAATACCTGGAGCTCTGCTCTGCCATCTGCCATGACATCATTCCTTACGTTTCCTGTGTCGGGAGCTTTTGAATTAGAAATTCAATTTCTTTCATAACTAAGCTTATTCGGTTATCTGATTATTCTTTAGGAAGTGTTGATAGTTTATGTATTTCAAGGAATTAGTCTATTCCATCGGAGTTGTCAAGTTTAGTTTTACATAGGATTCCTTTATTATCCTTTCAGCTGGTGGGGTGTGGTATAAGGCCTGACCTTAGGGGTCAGTATTACATGCTGCCGGACAGTCAGGTCAGCTGGGAAGGCCTGGGATGGCCGAACGGCAGGTTCCACTCGCACAAACAAAGGTCTCTGGCCAGACAACCCTCCTCATCAAACCGACCGGGCGCTTTCCTGCTTATCTGTGAGGTTTGTGCTCCTTTCCTTCTCCCCTCCCCTTCGGCTCCCTGTTCCCTGCCTTCTGTTGAGTTGCAGTCATAGCTTGGTTATTGTGTTTCACTTTACTATACTTGGCAGGTTCTGCATTTTCGAGGCAAAAAGTTACGACTCACTGAAGGCTCAGGTCACGGTTTGATTTTTTGCACGACAAAGCATTTACGATATGTCCGTTCTTTTTTTAGACACTTATTTTAGCACACTTAATGGACCATAGCATAGTGTCAATGTTTTATATGCACTCAGAAACCAAAACTTCATGTGGTTCGCTCAATTGTGCTATTTGCTTTATTGCAGGGGCCTGAAAATGAACCTATAATGTCTCTGAGGTCCTGGCATTTGAAAATGGCTTTTTACTTGATCTTTGTTAGGTATTATTAGTGATTAGAGTCTCCAAGGCTAACTTTTCTGTCGACTTCAGAATTAATGTTTTGCCATTTCATGTGAAATATAGAAACCTCACACACCTTGACCTTCCTCCTTGTATTGTGTATTTGTCAACGTTACATTTTTATACACTGAGAACCTGCAGGGCAATGTTAAAACTTATTTATTTTTTTATTTTTATTAAATTTATTGGGGTGACAATTGTTAGTAAATTTACATAGATTTCAGGTGTACAATTCTGCATTACATCGTCTATAAATCCCATTGTGTGTTCACCACCCAGAGTCAGCTCTCCTTCCATCACCATATATTTGAAAAACTTTTACATTGAAAAGTCAAGACATGTTGAAGAACTTAAGACGAAGAATTAGTTTATTATATTTGCCCAGATATTTACCATTTCTGTTGATCTCTTTCTTCATTCCTGAAGTTCCAAGTTTCTATTATTTACTTTTCGCCTCAAGAACTTCCTTTAGCATTTCTTTTTGAGCAGCTTTACCGATTAAGAATTCTGTTTTCCTTCACCTGTCTATCTTTATTCCCTCTGCATGCCTGATATTGTCTACGGATATAGTACTCTAGAGTGACGGTTACTCTCAGCCTTTCAAATTTTCCAGTGAAATGGCCTCGGTGGTTTCTGGTAAGAAATCTAGGTATTCAAATTGTTGCTCTGTTTACAATGACACCTTGGCTGTCTTCACGAAAAACTCATCAGTTCTAGTAGTCAAAGGTGTGTCTTCATATTGTTTCCTTTGAGTTTATCCTATTTGGGGTTCATTGAACTTTGTGAGTCTTTAAATCTATGTCTCACCAAATTTGGGACATTTTCAACCATTGTGTGTTTTTTTTTTAATTTTATTTTTAATGTCTTTCTCGTTTCTTGGAATCCATCAACTCACACCTTTTTATGTTGTCCCAAAGTCCCAAGGCTTGATTTGTTTCTATTTTCAAAAATGTTTCTGTTCATCCACTAAATTTTTACTTCATTTTCCCCCCTCCTTTCTTCTACCTCGCACCCCTTCCAGTTTAAGCCGTTGTTTCTCAGTCTCGTTGTGTAGGACACAGCTCCCTGGCCCGTGCCGGTATTAGGAGCCTTGTGCTCCCCCCACCGCTGAGGCAATTGGTTGCCAGTTGCCAGTCATGGGTAGGCCGCTCACAGCAGCTCATGGCAGCTCTCGCTGGCTGCTGGGCACTCACAATGGGCTTCCGGCCACTCACAGCGCCACATGGTCGTCCACGGCAGCACACAGCACTCACGCCAACTTCCGGCTGCTCGAGGAAGCCCAGCTCCATTGACAGCTGTTGTTCACAATCTTAACTGTATAGGGCGCAGCTCACTGGCCCATGTGGGAATCGAACTGGCCACCTCCACGTTAGGAGCAGGGCGCTCCAACCACCTGAACCGCAGGGCCGCACTGTTTTTAACTTCTAAAAGCTCTTTTTGGTTCTGTATAGAATCTGTTTAGTCACTTTTTATAGGTTTTTCTTCCTTGTTGATATTCTCAAGCTTGGCTTTTATTTCCTTAGACATAGTAGGCATAGTTACAGCCCATCATGTGTGTCTGAAAATGCCAGAACCTGAGTTTATCACGTCTGTTGGGTAGATACTCATTGGTGCCTTGCATGCTGGGTATCTTAGTCCACGAAGGCTGCCAAAACAAAGTTCCACCAACTGGGTGCTTCAACAACAGAACTTTATGTTCTCACAGTTCTGGGGGCTGGAGGCCCCAGACCAGGGTGCCAGCATGGTTGGTTCCTGGTGAAGTCCTCTTCCTGGTGTTCAGACGACTGCCTTGCTGTGTCCTCACATGGCCTTTTCTCAGTGTGTGCACAGGGAGAGGGAGAGGGGAGAACACAGTCTTATGCCTCTTACAAGGACACTAATCCTGTCGGATCATGGCCTTGCCTCTATGACCTCATTTAACCTTAATTACTTACTTAGAGGGCCCATCTCCAAACAGCCACATTGCCTGGCTATGGCTTCAAGATATGAATGGGGGTGGGGGGCGGGGAGACATTCAGTTCACGACATTTGGTTACTTTTAATTGTGTGATGGTCATTGTTCTTGTGAAATAGTTAATGGACTTCTGTTACATCCAGGAGGAAGGTGTGCTGGTCCAGAGAGGTTTTTTGTCTGCATCTCCGAGTCCTGGACGAGCTACATTCCTTACTTGCTTTAAAGTTATGACTGGAGTGTCTTAGATAATCAGGTGATGAGAATTTGGGCTGCATATCCAGGCAAGTGCGGACTCTGGGGTGGTTCAAGTCCAGGTTTACTTGGAATTCACCCTTCTGTTGAGAGTCATCCCCATGGGCCCCAGAGTTGTGGGGCAATGTTCTCCCATGACATGCTGCTGCCTTGGGCCAGCGTAAACTCTTACTTAGGTTCCATCCTTTCCCGAAATAAAAAGCTCTGTTTAGTGGGTTCATCAAATGTCCACGACGGAATACTGCTCTGGGTTCCCATCACCTAGATTTGGGGCTAATGTCCCTTCCTCTTTTGTCAGCTTCAGTGCTTTTAGACACACTTGAACTATTTAAATCAGCATTTCTCGTCTTTTCCAGCAGGAAGGTTGGTCCTAACAATTTGCAAACAGAACTTTTTTCGTCAGCTCTTAGTCCTTAAATCTTCAACCTTCCAGGCCTCAATTATTATTTATTTGTTCGTTGGTTTGGCAAATTCAGTAAGAGTTTGTTAAAACTCTGTGCATCATGGTAATCATTGGGAAACAATGGTGAACGTGCGGCACGGTGCCCAGATATTTGGCCAAACACTATTGTTGATGCTTCTGTGAAGGTTTGTTTCACGTGAGATTAACACTTAGGTTGGCTGAGTCTGAGTGGAGGCCCGACTGGACAGACTGACCTCCCCCAAAGGGGACACTCTTCAGCTGCTGGCCCTCCTACCCTGGGGTTGTGGTCTGCCAGCTCCACAGCTGTGTGAGCCGATTCCTTGTAATAAACCTCTCTTTATATACACACAGCCTGTGGGTTTGGTTTCTCTGGAAACCCTGACTGATCGGGGGAGCCAAGCAGACTTTTTTCCTGCCCTCAAACCACTGAAAACAGACGCTAATTGCATAATCATGTTCAAAAAACCCCAAATCAAACCAAAACAGAAAACTGACACGCCACTCCTAAGGGTGTTGCAGGAGACTTCCAGGAAGGGGAAAGCCCGCGTGAGGCGTGAGCGCCTGACCTTGAGACCTGACGAAGGGGACAGTGGCGGCCGAGCAGAGGAAATAGCGCCGAGATCAGTGGGCCGGAGCAGGGTCTGTTCCCCAGAGCAAGGGCCGGCCAGGGGGCGAGGGCAGGGCAGTCAGGGTAAGACAAGGGTGGGAGCAAAGCAAAGGCCAGGGCAAGGGCCACATAGGTCAAGGAGAGGTCAAATGCAAGGTCAGGGGCAGGAGCGGGGCCGGGACTAGCAGAGTGCAGGAAAAGCCACCAGAGACCCTCCAGACCCACCATTGGACGGGACTGTGTGAAGCAGCAACACGATCCCGTCCTCACCCCGACGTCGTCCCGCCCCTCACCCAATCCGCGCACGGCTCCGCGGCGCCCCCTCACCCAATCCCCGCGCGTCTCCGCGGCCCGGTCCCGCCCCTCAGCCAATCCCCGCCCCTCACCGAATCGCGCGCAGCCCCCTCACCCAATCCCCGCTCGTCTCCGCGGCCCGGTCCCGCCCCTCACCCAATCCGCGCGCGTCTCCGCGGCCCGGTCCCGCCCCACACCCAATCCCCGCGCGTCTCCGCGGCCCGGTCCCGCCCCACACCCAATCCCCGCGCGTCTCCGCGCCGTCGCCAGCGTCTGGGTACTTGAGCTGGACCCGCAGTTGCGGCGCAGGGAACATGGAGGAGCTGCTGAGGCGGGAGCTGGGCTGCAGCTCCGTCAAGGCCACGGGTCACTCGGGCGGCGGGTGCATTAGCCAGGGCCAGAGCTACGACACGGATGTAGGACGAGTGTTTGTGAAAGTGAACTCCAAGGCGGAGGTCAGCGCCGCTGTGGCGGGGTCCGGGGTCCGCGTGGGCGCTCGAGGGCCGGGCCTTGTCTGAGGTCCGGGGCGGGGCCCCCGGCGACCTGGTCTGTACCGTCCGCCGTGCTGGGCGTTGCTGGGCCGGCACGCAGGTCAGCCCCGCGGGGTCGCGTTAACCCCAGGGAGGGTTCGCGGACCGTCCGGGCGGCCCAGCGCGACCAGCGTCCGGGCGCCAGCGTGGACGGCAGGGCCGTGGAGGGTTCCCGTGGTTCCCGTGGCCGCTGCTCGGAGGAAAGGCCTTTCGTGTGGCGAGTTTCGCGCAGGGGCGGGTCGCGGAAGCCTCCGTCCTGGGCTGTCTGGACTCGCCGAGCCCGTCCTGAGCCTGCGCGTGGCTTGGTTGCTAGGCGACCGCGCGGCCCGGCCGCCTCGACGTCCCCGGGCTGGAGCCCGGAAGCCCAGGCGCCCGGCGCTGCGGGGAGCCCGCTTCCCCGATGCCCGCGGGCCTTCCGCGCGGCCGCCCTCACCCGCCGAGGGCAGAGGGGCTCCCCGGGCCCCCTGGCCAGCGCCCTGCCCATCACGAGGCCCCGGCCCCGAGCCTCGTCACCCAGCACCCCTCCTGACCCCACCGCACTGTGGGCTCGGTTTCCACAGAGCAACCGGGGGCCGGGCCGTCGGTGCGCTGCAGCCCGCACTCCCGTGTGCGTGCGTGTCACTGTTCTCTCGAGGGCCGAGTGGAACAGAGGTGCGCGGCGTGCTGAAAGCTCGCGTGCTCCTGCTTGCTGGTGTCGCTTTACCCAGGGTGGGGCCCACTGTGCTCGTAGCTGAAAGGCCCAGCCTGGCTGCCGGCCATGATGCCTCGTTCCGAACAGGCGCACGTGCTTGCAGGGCCAGGTCCTGCGTGCCACTCCCCACGGAGGGGCTTTTGTCCTTGGACACGGACGAGCTCTTCCTGAAGTGCTCCTGTTGGCTCGACACCAGTCATCACCTTGGTGCTGCAGAGATCAGCTGTACGTCGTCCCGTACACGTCCCTCTTACAGGAATTTGTCAGCTGTTCGTCCTTGAAGCGACTCGCACATCGGTGTGCCCCAAGCACTTCTAGTGCAGTGGTGGCATTTCTTGCTTCCTTTCTGCTGCGGGGCTTCTCTGGGTGTTTTCCCCCTGGTGGGTGCCCGTCGTTGTCATGCCTGTATTCCCACCTTCACTGCACTTGTCAGAATTCCAAGCTTTGTGTTGATTACAGGGGAAGCAAATATTGTTCGTTGATCAAAATGGAACCACTTGGTGATGCCTTTTACACATTGTGCTGCTATTTTGGGGGTTCTTTTTATTTTGTCATCCAAGTCCATTGTCTTGGTACTTTGCTAATTCGTAACTTTGCTGGTAAGTCCCTTCCAGTCCCTTGGTAGCTGGTTCCAAATACGTCCTTTTCTAGCTTGCTCTGGAATACACTGTGTGCGTTCTGCACAGGTGTTGGCCATACACAAACATCTGCCGTTTGGATGGAAAGCAGGGCTCTTTATGCTTCATCTTTCCGGACTTCTAAGAAAGACTACTTGGGCGGCTCAGGCTTGGCCTGGGGCTGGCTGCAGTGCCAGCATGAGGGCGGCTGAAGTGGCTGGCTGGGTTAAGATGAGGCTTTTGCTACTGTTCCTGGTGGCGGCGTCAGTGGTGGTCCTCGACCAACCTGGGTGGCGTGCCTAGCAAGAGATTAAAGATGCATTACGCCCCAGGGCCACTGCTCAAGTTCCAGATTTGTGTTTCCTGGCGTTATAGGTGGGTGTTTGAGGGGTGCATGCGGGTTATTAGCCAGCAGTACCCAGACATTCGCATTGAAGGAGAGAATGACCTCCCTCAACCAATTTATAGACACATAGCACCTTTTCTGTGAGTCTTCAAACTAGTATTGATAGGCTTAATAATTGTTGGCAAGGATCCTTTTACTTTCTTTGGCATGCAAGCTCCTAGCATCCAGCAGTGGGGCCAAGAAAATAACGTTTATGCATGTATGAGTGTTCTTCTTGAGCAACATGATTGAAAACCAGTGTATGTCGACAGGTGCATTTGAGATAACTTTGAATGATGTACCTGTGTGGTCTAAGCTGGAATCTGGTCACCTTCCATCCATGCAACAGCTGGTTCAAATTCTTGACAATGAAGTGAAGCTCAATGTGCGTTTGGATTCAATCCCACAGCACTGGTCATAGCCCCACCTATCAGCACTGAAAACTCTTTCACATTAAGGGATTTTTGCAAGAGCAGCGTGGCTGACATAATGAAGGCCTGTACTGAAGATAGCAAGCTGTTAGTACAGACCAGATGCTTTCCTGGCAGGCGCGTTGGACCTCTTGGAAAACCTCAATGCAAGGCAGTTTTTCAGCGCTGGCAGACTTCGGAATTCTGCACATTCGTGGAGTGCAATAATACTGTATAGCTTTTTCCTTTCTTCCCCAAATCTACTAAGTTAATGTGGACATTACTACTTGCACTTTTTTTCTTAGTCACATTTGAAAAAAATAGAAAAATGGATTACAGTTTGATTTTTTTCAAAGATGTCTGTTAAATCTGTTGTGATTTTATATGATTTTTTTTTTATAGTTTAAAATTGATCTTTTTGTGAATACAGCTGAAGTTCTCAAATACTTTATAAGAATTTTTCAGGTATCTCTAATTTGGTCATGTTCAGTTTGTATAGTTTTCAGAATATTGTAGCTTGTGACACTTTTGTCAGTGCATTATACAAGATTATGAGGGGAAATCCTGTATGTAGAGTACTCTACCAGTTTGTGTGCATGTGCGTGTGCATGTGTGAGTACCACAGAGCTACTGAAAACCAACTGCTTTTAAATGCTGTTATAGTTCGTGTCTTGCCTTGACCAATCTAATGAGTTGATTAACTGGGCCTTTATACTCAATAAAAAACTAAGCAGATGTAAGTTAAAAACTCTGAATTTATCGCTCAGCGTAACTGTTAACATTATATCGAATAGTTGCTTAAATTTTTGTTTCTGACTTACAGATAATTTTATAAGGGACATACTTTAGATTCACATACAAATAATCAATCATTTACCATTTTTAGAATAATTCAAACTCTCCTCACTAAAGTTTAGTTTAAGCTCTCAACATTAGTGTTAGGTGAATGGAGATCACTTGTCTAATAATTTAACTTGCCTAACATCGTATATCAGAATTTTATTATATTTGAGCAACAAAATTGAACATGTTTTTATTCAGTGAATTTAGTCTTTCCAGAGTTCTAAAAAGACTGTAAGTGTAATTTAGCAGAAATGGATCTATACTGTTGAAAAATCGTCCCATAGCAACATCATAACGTACTTCAGCTTCCACATAACGTAGGAGTAGAAGTGATAGGTCTAAATTTGTTAGTAAGGAGACTTATGGAAAAGTTAGGAGATAATTCAACACTGGGTCCACCAGAACACTTAGTACAACCATATAGTTTGTCTCTGAATGTCTGTTGAATGCATGTCTGGTACGGATCAGGATTGTACGGATTGTGAGAGCCTGGGGTGGGACATACTGTCAGCTTTAGGTGACGAGAAGTTGGTCTGCCGAAAAATGATTACGTGGCTTATCCTTTTAGTTAAGACTGCAGAACTCTTAACCCAAGTTCATATGTTGGCAAGAGTCAATACCATTTAAGCTGGGAAGTTATAGGTTATTTTCATTCATGAGTAAGAACATTTTATCTTTGACTAGGGCTTAAAACCTTGTTAACTTGATTTGTACCAGCTCAAACTTCCTGTCTTCTGCAAGTTGAACACACTGCTGAGCGTGTCTAGAGTTTTTCTTCAGCTAATGGACATTCCACTAGTGACATAGTTCACCTTTTGGCATTTAGACCTTTCAAACCGGAGCCTGGGATGTTCCCATGTATCTGACAGGTTAACCATGAAGAACCTAAGATTTGATTCTAACTTTTTCCATGTTTGCCTTGGGTGAATAAATTGTCTTTTAGAGAATAGCTTTAGGTGACTTAGACAATGGTAAAACTCAGCTATTTTGTTGACACCCATCTCAATATTTTTGTTTTGTCTTTGGCAATATTTAAATCTAGGAATTAATGGAATCTAGTGAAAAAAATAATGGGAAGTATGAGTATAAAAAGAAAATTTTAAGGAAAAAGGGAAAGTTAAAATAAAACTAGAATGTAGTTTTATTATATTGCTCACATTTCAGAATTTATTAGTTGCTTACAAATTTGTGTGGCTGTGTAGTTTATAAATGTCTATGTAATATATTAATTAGAAGACCATAGAAAATGACAGCAGGTTGGCTAATGTTATTGCGGTTTTTACCACAGTTGCTATTGTGGAAGATATTATTTGTTAGATTAATAACAAATATGTTGGCAAAAATGTTGGCCAAAAAAAAAAAAAAAAAAAAAGACTGCTTGGTAGCCCTTCCATTCTTCTCCTTGCCTCCACTCGAACTGACTTGCTCTAAAAGTTGTACCTCTTGATTACTTTTATCTGTCCTTTGCAGACGTGTGTAGTTGGTTTTCTCTCATGCTCCTCCGTTAAGTTCTAGATCTTTTGTAGCCCTCCAACTGATGCCTGCTTTTGCCTTGGTTCCGTTCCAGAGCAGCAGTGTTCTTCCGTGTACTTAGACGCTTAGGACCATGTAGCAGTAGCTGTTTCTGTGGGGGAGCCCGGACCTCTAGTGGGTTCATAGATCCTCCTCCTTCACCTCTCCCTGCATTTCTTAAAGATTCTGTCCCTTACTTTACTCTTCAAAACCAGTGCTCTAGTGCAAAGGATGGCCAAGGCCCAGCTGTTTTTCCTTTGTCTTCTAAAGAGTGCTCTGAAAATTCTTCTTAACTTTCTTCTCGGCGACTTTAGATTTTAAAGGTAGTGTAATAATATTTATGACGTGTTTAGAATGGATTGTGTGTTAGCTGGTAACTTAGTTAATCATGTCAGTAAGCCCATGGTGCTGATACTATCATTGAGCCCAGCTTACAGATGAGGAAACTGAGGCACGGAGAGCTTATGTAACTTACCCAAGTTCACAGAATTTGTAAGTATGAGAACATGTAGAAGAATGTCTGTGGTGGCCCCAAACTGGAAGTCCAGCTGTCCCTCAACATTAGACTGGGTGACCATGTTCTGGAATATTCCCACAGGGGGGCTCTATACAGCGGTGGGACTGTTGACGCACCACAGTCGCAAATGCAGCCTGGAATGAAGAAGGCAGACCACCCGCCTCTGTGTGCAGGTGACAAAGCAGAGAAAACAAACCTGCAGGGTGGGGACAGCAAGGGCAGGGACAGGACGAGCCTCCGGACAGAATGTCGACCGTGCTGCAGTCATGCGGACGTGCCACTGAGAATTCTGAGTTGTGGGCTCTACTGCACATGCTTCTGTAGCATTTGTCCTTTACAAAGAAAGAGACTTTAAAGGGAAGGAATTATTTAGTCTGGAAAAGTGGGGAAGATTTCTCAGAAATCAAACTGATAGTTGAAATCTGAACCATGACTTGGAAGGAGCTGACGTGGCCAAAGCCGGAGAAGGTGTTCCAACAGATGTGACAGGACATGTGGGGGCTTTGGGGCTGGAGAAAGCGGGGATCTGAAAAAGGAAAAGAGGGCTGCCATCCAGGAGCACGGTGTGTGTGTGTGCACAGAAGCAGGGAAGGGCCCTAAATGAGGGTGGAAAGTGGGTCTCACCCGGCCCTGTGGGGCTGTCCTGCAGGAAGCAGGCGGGGTTGTTAGCTGGGGGGGGTGTCCCCCAGGGTGGGCTTTGCCTTCCTAAGTATGACTGCAGTGTGGTGAGCAGGGGACTTGGTGAAGGGCGGATGCTGTAGTCCCCGGAGAACAAGGACTTTGCACTGGGATGGAAATGGTGGTCAAGATGATACAGTTTCCAGCACTAGGTAGGAGATGCCACAGAACTTGGTCCATTTAGGTGAAGTGACCCAGCCTCCTGGCATATGCAGACAGAGGGCCACCTGCAGCTAAGGGGCCAGGTGGTGGTGCTGAGCAAGGGCTCTCTGCCTGGTGCACGTAGGAGCCAACTCTCCTATGTGTGTGTGCACAGAAGCAGGGAAGGGCCCTAAATGAGGGTGGAAAGTGGGTGACATCAGGTTTTGAGAAAAGAAAAGGCTTTATTGCGAAGTGAGACAGGAGGCAGGGCGTGAATCTGTCTCCCCAATTGACGGTTTGTGTGGCATTGAAGGGTTAGGGAAGGACCGGCTGGTAGGTGGAAGTCCTGGCATGGCCGGCTTCAGTTGGAGGGTCTTCCTGGACAATGGACCGGGCCGGCGATCGAGTTCCAGTCAAGTCCCAGCTCTTTGGTCCTGTGTGTGTGGATGCGAAGCTTTGCTTCCGGGCATTGTTGAAGTCAGAAGTCCCACTCTGTGCATGCTTTGGCTGCATGACAGTTGGTTCTATTGTCCCTGAAAGCCAAGTGAGGATGTTTTTAGTGACAGGGTAAGGCCTGTTTGAGCGGGTTTTACGGTCATGATGGACAGGGCTGTGGTGGAGATGCTGTCTGAGGACGCCCCACATACACAGACCCGCCCTGAAGCGGCATTTCTGGCAACCGCCCACCTTTTCCCCCTGCGGAGAGTGTAGGCTCAACGATACATAAGAATGCAGTCCCTCACTAGATAGGACAATCCTTACACACGTTCAGCTTCAGAACATGTCACCTACGGAACAGCCGAGAAAGCTGTCTGTGTCTTGAGTCTGCAGTCAGGAAAGCCTCGATCTAAAACTGTAATTCTCCAGAAAACACGTCTACACAGACCCTTTCCAGAAGTAATCTCACTCCGTCCTCTTTCCCGTGCTCCATTATTTTTCTGACAGGCTAAAAGAATGTTTGAAGGTGAGATGGCAAGTTTAACCGCCATCCTGAAAACAGACACGGTGAAAGTGCCCAAACCCATCAAGGTTCTTGCTGGCCCGGGCGGCGGTGGCGTGCTAGTGATGGAGCACGTGGACATGCGGTCTCTGAGTGGGTATGTCTTGGCCCCTTCGCTTTTCCTCTGAGTGGTTTCTTCACACCTGAAGCTTATATTTGGGGTGTATCATTTTGAGGGTGTGATAGAAAGAACCTGCCCCCCCACACATCGTGTTTTGCACGTCCTCTGCGAGCCCCAGGCAAACGAGAGGGAGGCATCTCGGTGCAGTGGTGACAGGCCGCGGCTGCAGGCTCGTGCTGCTGGGAAAGACCGTCCAGTGATCAGGGCGCTTCATCTCCCCCTGGCTTCCCCCAAACAGACTTTGTATCCTCACCATGTCTGACCTTCCATATGTGGCCTGAAACTTTCAGGTGGATATATGTCCGCGTTGGTGTCATGCTTAATTGCTACCTTTTGGTTTCACAGTCATGCTGCAAAGCTGGGAGCCCAGCTCGCGGCTCTGCACCTGGATAATAAGAAGTTGGGAGAGATGCTGCAGAAGGAAGCTGGCACAGTGGGTATGGGATTCTGTGGGCCAAGAGGGGTCCTGTCCGTGGGAGGACATTTGGGTGTGTGGCTCTGCTGCAGCCATGTGCGGGTCAGACCTGAGTCGATGCCAAAGCAAAGGAAAGCCAACCCCAAGGTCACATGTTTGGGGTGCAGGGAACACAGTGCAATACTGTATCCCAGCTGCATTGGAAAGACAGGAAACATTTCCTGGACTCAAAACCCCACCATATTTGGGTTCCTTTGACCTCTCACTCCCCAGAGGAGAGTCTATCAAACTTTCTCTGGCTTTCCATCCAGTGCCTTCCTCTAAGACAAATCATACATGAGGCTCAGAATGGCAGCCCTCACCGCCAGAACTTAGTGCAGTGTTAGCACTGAGAGTGTCTTCCAGTGTTTTCATCATTTCACTTTTGATAATCCATGTGCAGCATGTATGGTAACTGCTAAGCAGAGCAGCTGACACCAGAAACAGATAGCTGAGCGTCTTCTGTGCTAGATACACAGATCCTATCGTGTGACAATCTGCGTGCTACACACATAGGTCCTGACAGACTCCTGTCACTCTCCTGTCCTGTGAGAATCCATGTGCGAGACAGACAGGTATATTGCTCAACCTGTTCTGAGCCTTCGAAGCCACAGGTAGTTCAGTCCTTACAGGATTTGCAAGGTGGAAACATAAACAGCACAGCAGTTTATGTTTCACAGATGGTGGGGGCTGAGCTGGTCACTGACCGCCGTCCTGTCCTGATGTGTCACGGTGGATTTTTTTCCTCAGTTTCTGGACATGGCGTCGCTCCTCTGAGCATTCTCGGAGTCTCTCCTGGAAAGTAGTGGGTGTCCTTGATCGCTCAGTCTGATGGAATAGGCTCTGTTCTTGGGTCCCTAGTTGCAGTGTGTCTGTGTGTCTCTGGATGGGGACATGAGGTGGAGCAGGGCATGCTGACGTCAGTCCCCAAGCTAGTCTGAGCTCCAAGAGTGGACCTGAGGGAGACGTGTTGCCCGTCTCGTTTTCCTTTTGCTTTCCAGGGAGAGGAGGTGGGCAGGTGGAACGGCCCTTCGTGGACCAGTTTGGGTTTGATGTGGTGACGTGCTGTGGCTACCTCCCCCAGGTGAGTGACACCAGCATTTGGCCTCTGTTTCCGAATCAGCTCGGCTGCTCAGAAATAGGTGGGGAAGGCTGTGAAATTTAGTAAAAGTCTTGGCTCCAATTTTTTCTTTGCTAATTTTTAAGACGTTAACTTGAGGTTTACCTACCTCATATGTTAGGTAAGCTCAGAAGCAGAAGACCAGAAAATAGGGTGCTGGATTCAAGGGGGGTGAAAATTAGAAATTAGAAAAAGAGTTTATTTTCATCCTTTTTTTTTTTTTTAAGGAGGGTGCATCTCACAGTGGCCCATGTGGGGATCGAACTGGCAATCTTGGCCTTGTTAGCACTGCACTCTAACCAAATGAGCTAACGGGCCACACTGAAAAATGGTTTATTTTAAATAGTAACCTCTCAAAGACAGCATAACGCAAAGGGATTGTAACTTGCAGTTTTATGGTTGCATGGTTGGCTCCCAGGGAATTTCAGCCTGGGGCAGTCTATTTGGTGTCCAACAAATGCAGAGTGATTAGGGTGGTGGCTGAGCTGTCATAGGAAAGGCAGGCAGCTTCTTGGAAGGGGGACGACTGAGAACTCTAGGAAACTTCAGGCAGTTCCTGGTGGGCTCAGTGGACACTGTTCAGACCATGAAATGGAGCAGGTTGTCCATTCCCACCTGCGGTGGCAGATGGCTGACAGCTGGGCCGCCTGCTCTGTGGGCGCTCCGCTGGCTCCCCTTTCTCTCCTGACTCATGGGCTGTATGTGAGTGCATGCATCTGTGTGAGTACACGTGTGCGTGCGTGGTCAGAGTGCAAGCGCGTGTGCGTGACAGTCCGTCGTTTGCCATCACGTACTGCTCCTTGTGATGCTCTTCTCGTGTGTCTATCTTACTTCCCTCTTGGAGGGCCAGTGCCTGTGGCCTGGACAACCTCTGAACGGGGCTCCACAGGACTTCTCGCAATTGCACTCTGGAGAGCGCAACTCTAGCTGCCTGGCGGGGGCTGGAGGGGGTCGTCCGTGGCCAGTGGCGGCCAGAAGTGAGCCACTGGAGTCAGGGCAGGCCAGCCAGCTCTGGCCTCTGGTCCTGTGTGAGTGTAGATGGAAGGAAGATGGCCTGGAGCTCTTCAGAGGGCACCGTGTTGCTCTGCTCTGGGGACCGTCCCCTCGCTTCCCACTGCTCCTGGGACAGGGTCAAAGTCCCACTGCGTCCGTGAGGCCCCATGCTGCCTACTCAGCCCCACCCCTCCCACACTGTCCAGCTCTTTGCGCTTTGGGGTCCCTCCATCAGTCCTGGCTTTGTCCTTTGCTGTCGCCTGTGCAGGTGAATGACTGGCAGAAGGACTGGGTCGCATTCTATGCCCAGCAGCGCATTCAGCCCCAGATGGACATGGTGGAGAAGGGGTCTGGGGACAGGGAGGCCCTCGAGCTGTGGTCTGCTCTGCAGGTGAGCGGAGCCCCGCCATGCCCTGCAGCCCCCACAGGCCACTGTGGGTCTGGGTCCGGACGGGAGGCTGGCTAGTGGGGTAGCTGTGGGTGTCCCCGCTCCTGCCTGAGCCGAGCACGTGAAGCCCTGCCTGGAAGAGCATGTGCGTCCCTCCCGTGCCCCTGCTGTCGCTTTGCTGAGGCTGCGTTTCCTCCCTGCAGTTGAAGATCCCTGACCTGTTCCGTGACCTGGACATCGTCCCAGCCCTGCTCCACGGGGACCTCTGGGCAGGAAACGTAGCCGAGGACTCCGCTGGGCCGGTCATTTTTGACCCGGCTTCTTTCTACGGCCACTCGGAGTATGAGCTGGCAATCGCCGGCATGTTCGGGGGCTTCGGCAGCTCCTTCTACTCTGCCTACCACAGCGAGATCCCCCGAGCCCCCGGCTTCGAGAAGCGTCTGCAGCTGTACCAGCTCTTCCACTACCTGAACCACTGGAACCACTTCGGATCCGGGTACAGAGGGTCCTCCCTCAGCATCATGAGGAGCCTCACCAAATGAGCTGGCTGTCCTCGGGGCCTCAGGCTCCCGGGCACCTCCACATTCCTGTCCACCTGGCCTCCCTCATTTCTTCACACGCCGGGAGTCGCTTCAGACCAGTCCCCAAGCCTTGGAAAGTGCGTAGCGTCCCAGAAGAAAGGTAGTCTCATCCCAAAGATGGACGCTTTGTCCAACTTCATAGCTGAAGAAAAGTGCACCACACACATGATGTGAACGCAGGGACCTGAGGGGGAGGGAAGTGGCCGGTGTGCCAGGCTCTGCTGCTGAGCACACCTTTCCGCCAGCGCCTGCTGTCTCACTCGGGAATGACCAGTGTGCAGGGTGATGCTTCCTGAAGGGTGATGCTTGGGTCTAGACATGAAGACTGTCCTACCACGGGCGTCCTACAATGACCAGTCCCAAAGTCGGGCACATTCCATTGCTTTCTGTCCCCTCTGGGCCAGCCGCAGGCTGAGCAGGTTTGGAGATGCTTCTGGGAGTGACCAAACTGCCAGTCACAGGGTGTCCTCAGTACATCTGGGAGCCGCTGACTCGCTCCTCTTAGCACCCCAGCTTGTCTGCTGCGCCCTAAAGCTTGCTGAGAGTCATTCCTTCGCATCAGAGAAAACCGGCGCTAAGCAGTGTTTTCGCGACTCCGGTTGTGCAGTGATGAGACCCATTGCAGAGGCACTGATGCCGGTAAATACTTTGGCGTAAACTTTCACTAGTTTCAGTGATGCAAGAGATTGTTTCCCTCATTTAAACCGTAATTCACTGTTTTTCTCAGCTGTTTGCCAAGAAACCTTTGTAATGTCTTATGACAATAAATTTAACTTCAACTGCTATTTCTTAAAAGAGCAATTTTTTTCCTGACTTTGTTTGGTGAGAGAATAACTTCACAGTACGGACAGGGGTAGCCTGGGGACTACCTAATATTTGACTGGGGCTCGGTTTAACTGCTGTCACCCGTGAGGTTCGGCGAAGAGCGATCGGAGTGCTGTAGGAAGCGGCCGGATCACAGCCATCTCCGAATTCCGAGGAGGTGGCAGTGGCAGAATTCCCCTCCCGTGGGACCCCACTGTTTACATTGCAGAGCAAACCCTGTTTCTTGGAAAGCCTTGGGGAACTTGGTCTCATGGACTCGGGCGTCTGGCTTCTGAAGGGCCCGAAGCTGGTGTGCACCCTTCTGTCTCTTATGAGTGCAGTATCCTTCCCCACCCACCGGGCATGCTGGGCGCCTTTCCATCGCAGCCTCTGTTTGCCCCTTCCCTCCCCCAGTGTCAGTTTTACTTCTTGGTTTTTATCAAATTTGCCACGACATTTCATCTTGGTGGTCTGAATATTAAAGCTCTTCATTTTGGGGTGAGGGGAGCCCTCTGCCTGAGGGGCGTGCTCCCAGGGCAGTTCTGGTGGAGGCTGGGATGATGGACGAGCGCTGACACTGGTACAGCCTCCACGGCCCCTGCCCACCCCAGGCTGCAGCCAGGGCCTCGGGACCCCGCCCCAGCTCTGGCTGCCTGGTTCAGAACCGGCTGTTGTGATGGCCCTGGGGCTTGTGGTCCCCACTGCCATCCTGGTGGCCTTTTCTGAGCAGTGTTACAAGTCTCCCCTGAGGCTTGCTTTACGCAGAGCAATGGGACATTGCCCGGCTATGGGCTGTGTTTTCCTTCTTGGTGCCACTGGACTCCATCTTCATAGTCGGGGGTCTGAGGAAGCAGGAGGGTGACCCTCAGGTACCTTGGCCAGTCCTACCACCCAGAGCCAGCTCCCAGACACATTTCCCTTCCACACGCCGTTCTGAAAACTCAGCCCCACGTTCAGGTTCGACATAGGGCTGAGAGGTGCCTTCTGCACCTTGGCAGCTGTAATTCTGGCTCTCGGAGAACTGGAGGATCATGGGACTGGCTGCGGTGGGGAGGGGATTCACAGCTCACTGGGCTACCTGAATGTGCCCAAGTCACTTGTCCCAGCTGAGCTGGTCACAAACCCAAACTCAAATGCAGGTTTGAGAGGAGGGCGGGGTGGTCGTGTGGTCCAAGGGCACCCTTGGCATGTGTCATGCTGACGATTCTGCGCTCGGACCCAGGGCTACTCAGCCGGGAGCCAGCAGGCCTGGGGAGCAGCCCCGTGTGCCTGAGTTTGGGACCAGTAAGATGTGCCACTGCCTGGCTGTCACCTGCCACTTTCAGACCCTGCTTGGGCAAAGAGCCACAGACAGAACAGCTGTGGGGGAGGCCACAGGGGGCCCTTCCTGCAGGAGGCCACCATCTCTCCCTCCCCCCCGCTCCTCGCAGTGACCTTGAGCACGTGTGCACGCATGCATTCATGCGTGCATGTGTGTGTGTGTATGTGCACATGTGTGTTCTGAAAGTTCCTTACCCAGGCGGTGGGTCTCTTATCAGGAGCCCCACGCTGGGTGGGTCAGCTGCCTGGTATCAGACGCCCCAGAGCAGCTTCTATCGCTGATGGGCACCAGGCACCCTGCTGAGCAAACCCAAGACCAGCAGTGGGTGTCACTGGGCAGTGCCTGGGCCTGGCAGGACTCCACCCAGACCCCCAGCCGCCAGTCCAGTCTCTCCTGGGCTGTGCCCAGGTCCTGTCAGAGTTCGTGGAAGCTCTGCGCAGGGAGGTCAGGTCCCAGAGGCCCCGGAGCCACCCCGGTGGGTGGACCCCCCCGCAGCTGTGCAGGCCCGCTGACCGGCCCGTGGGGAGGGCACCGCCCCCACTTCTGTGCCCCCCCCTTCCTCCAGGGCTGGGTTCTGCCCCGCACGCCTGGCCTGACTGCGCCCCCTCCCAGTAGGGACCGCGCGGCGGTGGCCCGGCTGGGGAGGCGGATCCGAGAGGCGGGACGCCGGGAGCTCAGAACCCGTGGGCCGAGCGGACCGGGCGCCTCCCCGCGGACAGAGGCCTGGCCGCGCAGTCTGCGCCATCCCCGCGTCCCTCCCCGTGTTCCCCGCCGTTATGGAGCAGCTGCTGCGAGCAGAGCTGCGCACCGCGACCCTACGGCCCTTCGGGAGCCCGGGCGCCGGCGGCATCAGCGAGGGGCGCGCCTACGACACCGACGCGGGCCCTGTGTTTGTCAAGGTCAACCGCAGGACGCAGGTGCGGGGGCTGGAGCGACGCGTGGGAGAGGGGCGGTGGGTGAGGGAGGGGGGTGCTGGCCGGAGGGCCGCAGTTGGGGGGGCGCCACGAGGAGCCCCTTCGCGGCCGGCCTGGCGTCGCTGCCTGGGCTCAGCCTGCCCGGGGCTGACAGCTGCAGGACCAGCAGGGCCCAGGCATGTTCGGAGGGATCAGGGGTTTCATCAGCTGTAGGATATATTCTAGCTGCCTTGCACCTGAGTTGTTATTGTTTGGTTTAATTTCTGTGCCCATCAAGCACCAGGGAGGTACGGCTTGGAGTGGCTTGGAGTTGTGGCTGCTTCTGCCAAATCTCTGGCCCCAGCTCTGGGCTTGGCTTTCCCGCAGCAGCTGCCTGTGCTCCTCAGCAGGTGGGGCCAGGCGGGAAGGGGCCAGGACCCCCCCAAAGACCCCCAAAGACCAGGCTTGCGTCCCTGTGTTTGGACCTGGTTTCCATGGCCTGCTGACACTATTTCTGTTAACTATATGTGGAAACTACAGCACTTTACAAGTGGAGGGCGTTAGCCACAGTGTGTGCAGCGGCCCTGACAGCAGGCCACTCAGTGCCACTCCCCTTGGGCTCTGTGGGCTGGAGGGAACCCAGTGAGACCCCTCCTGGTCCCCTGCAGCACTGCCCACGTGAGTGGTGCACAGGGGTGGGACTGGCCCAGCATCGCTGCTCTGTGGGCACCGGGACTGGCGAGGAGTCTGATTTCAGAACCAGAATCCCTTAGCGTGCTAGCCCCACCCTCGGGGAAGAAGTTTTAGGTTCTCCCTGGCCCCTGGAACCTTCCCAGCTGGACCATGAAAGCCCCTCCAGGATGGGACCGTTCACCCTTGAAACCCTCATAGCAAGGGCTCAAAGAACGCATGACAGCAGGTGACAACAGGGGACAAGTGCGGCCTTCCCTGCTTCTGGGACGCTCCCTGCTTCCTGGACACCTTGCCTCATTTTCCCCTCTGGCACTTAGAATTAAAGGATGAATTTTTTGCTGTGTGGACAGAGGCACTTTGACTCCTTCCCAGGTTTGGGTCTCTAGCCCAAGCTGCTCACAAAACACATTAACCAGCACGTTTATAACTGAGGTAGAGTGTCTCTAGACGACAGTCCGCCTAATTTAAATTTGGGATGTTTGTGGGAAATGATTTAGAAATGGGAAGCTCCTGGGGCCCAGTGAAAGCTGTTGTCCTGCTTCGGGGCGGGGTGCAGGGCTCCTTCGCAGCCTGCAGGCCCTGCTTGGTGTTTGCCTCAGGGGCCCTGGAATGGAGGCCTGGCCCAGCCACCTGGGACCGCCTCCCGCCCCCAGTCCCTGGGGCAAGCCACCCCAGGCCTCTCCTCCCTTTGCTGTGATTGCTTGAGGCAGTGAAGGAGGCAGTGAAGGGGGCAGGCAACCTGGAAGCGTCTCAGGCCCAGCTCAGCCCCTCCACTGACCCAGGCTCTCACAGCACCCCACAGTGCCCCAGCACCCCCGGAACCTCCCCACCTCTCAGAGCAAGTGCTTCCTACAGGGGCATCAGCAGCCTGCCCGCCCCCAATCCCCAGCTCAACCTCAGCCTTGCAGCCCCACCTGTCCTGGTCATGTGTCCTATGTGCAGGAGCCATGCCGCACCCACTCTCTGAGGGGTCGATGCCTTGCTCCCCAGCCCGTTTTCAGTAACTGACAGCCCTGGGTGCTTGTGTCCCCTCACCGTGGCTTCTGTCCAGGGTTGCGAGCCACAGCCTGGCTGTAGAGGCCTTGGCTGGAACCCGAGCTCATGGTGTGTTCTGGTGCAGGCCCGGCAGATGTTTGAGGGGGAGATGGCCAGCCTGGAGGCCCTCCGGAGCACGGGCCTGGTGAGGACGCCGCGTCCCATCAAGGTGTTCGACCTGCCAGGAGGCGGGGCTGCCTTTGTGATGGAGTATCTGAAGATGAGGGGCTTGAGCAGGTGAGAATGTGTGCGTGCGTGTGTGTGCATGTAGGCACATGTGGGGTGTGTGTGCGTGTCTGTGTGAGTGTAGGCACATGTGGGGTGTGCGTGTGCATGTGTGTATGTGGAGCAGCGATCCCACCTGCCACTCTCAATGGTGACCAGCAGCTCTTACTTTCTGGTGTGCCACTTGTTTTAGGTAAGTTTGGCTCCAGTGAAGCCGCAGCAAATAAGTGTGTTTGAACTGCCCGTTGCCTGTGGTGCAGAGTGCACCTGCCCCAGCTCGAGTTTGGCACAGTGGCGTCTGGTCTAGGAATCAGCTGAGGTCCTTAAAAGTATGTGTAAAAAGTATTCACTGTAAAAAAAAGGTGGAAATACAAACTCGTGTAAAGAAGACATAAAGCCACCCACAATCCCAGCAGCAGGGACCAGCCACCGCTGCCGTTTTCGTGTATGGTTGTCATCCTGGTCTTTTGAGAAAAGTGTGCCTAAATTTTTGGGGGTGACATTGGCTAATGACGTTCTATCGGTTTCAGGGGTACAGCTTCGTCCTAGACGCCGCACGCCCCATGTGCGCCGAGCCAGTGGCTGGCCGCGGTCTGTTGCTGTATACTTGACCCCCTTTACCCTCTTGGTTCTTCCCCCACCCCCGCCCCTTTGGTCTGCTCTTTTTCTTATATGTGATTTGCATCTGTTCTCCCCCAAATTGGGAGCTGGCTTTTTACCTAACACGACCTTCTGCGCATATGTCCCCACGTCCCGGCAGCTCCAAGTTCTTTACGCAGCCCCTCTGCTTTCCCACGCGCGGTGACTGGAGGCTGCTCCATGTCTTGGAAAGGATCGTTGCCTGCAGTTCATTTCTCAGTTTTTAGAGCATGGGCAGTCATTTTTAGGGTATTTCAGACATTTCTAAAACTGGAGCATGTTAGCCCGTTGTTTCTGACGTGAACAGGCTGCGTTTCTTCTCTCCCCAGTCAGGCAGCAAAACTCGGGGACCAGGTCGCAGACTTGCACCTGTATAACCAGAAGCTCAGGGACAAGTGGAGGAAGGAGGAGCACACAGTAGGTGCGTTCAGGCGCTTTCGTGCGCCCCAGGAGGGGTTGGGGGGAGGCGTCTCAGGACCCTTGGGCTGTGCACTATCTCCCTCTGCACATGCAGTGAAAACAAGGTTGCTAGATGGGAATTTTGGTGGAGCTGGCAGACACGTAGGATTGGCCCACGAGTCCTCTACCCCTGCCCTGCCATCCAGAGTGCTGAGGCGGGAGTGGCCGGCTCATCGCTAGCCCGTTGTGGTTCCTCTGCCCACCCGCATTCCAGCAGGGCAGCCCAGGCCTGTCCTGGCACCCGCCCGCCCTCTGCTGGGTCCAGCATTTCCAAGAAAGATGACATCTCTTTCTGTTGACAGGCCGGAGGGCTGAGGGCGGCGAGCCCCAGTATGTGACCAAGTTTGGCTTCCACACGGTGACGTGCTGCGGCTTTATCCCGCAGGTGAGTGCCTGGGTGAGGGTGCCCTGCTTAGCTGATGGCCATTCCCAATGCCCCTGTGCTGGGCAGCCAGCCCTGTCTGTGCCAGCGTGCCAGCTCCCCAGGCACCAGGAAGACTGACCACCTGGTTTCTGAAAGCGGACGGTGCGTTGTGATACCTGGGGTGGGAGGCGGTGGTGGGGGCAGGCAGAAGAGCAGCAAAGCAGAGGGAAAAGCAGGTGCAAAGGCCACGTTTCCAGAGGGCATGTGATGAAGGGTGGCGGGTGGTGACTGAAGCAGTGTGCGAGGTCAGGGTTTAGGTCCTGGCTGCTGCGTCCCTTGCCTGGAGGCTTTAAACAACGATTGGAACTATTGTGATGTAACTCACACGACCAGCTCGGCTACTTTAAAGTGGACAATTCTTGGTACACGCATGGTGTGCGGCCGCCATCACTGTCTAATTTTAGGGCATTGTCATCGCCCCAGGAAGAAACCACATGCCCACTAGTGGGCCTGCCACACTCCCCTGCTCTCAGCCACTGGTAACCACTGATCTCTTCCTGTCTCCATGGATTTGCTTATTCTGGGCATTTCATACCAGTGGAATCGCACAGTCGCCTTCTGTGTCTGTCGGTGGTGTGGGCAGAGGGCGGTGCTCCCAGTTTAATGTCACCAGGGCAAGTGTGAGGCAGATTCGGGGTCCCAGCCAAGCGCAGCCCTCATGTGTGGGGCTTGTTAGCACCCCCCACTCTGCAGAAGCCGGCTCCCTTGCTGAGTACACCCCTGTCTAGGGCTGGTGACCAGTGCAGACACAGCGGTCCCCACACGTGTGGCTGAGCAAGGCTTGTCCTGCTGCAGATGTTGATTTTATGAGTGGCGGGGTCTCCAGACACTTGGTTGACCTCACACAGTGGCTTTTCCGACCAAGGAGTGAAATCGTACGCAGAATCTCAGTGTGTGAAGCAGGTGAGAAGGGCTGGTCCGTGAGGACAGGGTGGCCCTTGCGTGCCCCTTCAGACTCCAGGATCATTGAGCTTGCCAGGTAGGGGCGAGGCTCCTGGGAAGACACATGCTTCCCGGTGCTACGACATGATGGCCCTGGGGTAGTGCCTCGGATTAGCCCCAAGTTCCAGGAGGCTCCCCACTCCTTGGGGGGCGGCAGCCATTGGTGGCACGACCCCAAGGGTGGTGGCAGGCTTCTCAGACACCTACTGCCCTGTGCCCCAGTGGGACCACCGGTGGGGTCGTGTGACACAACTACACGCTCGGCACCATTCTAAGTGCTCTAGCCAACTCAACTCATCCAGTGGTGACAGCAACCTACGAGGTGGTGGCATCACTGAGCCATTTTACAGGGGAGGACGCACACATAGAGAAGCCAAAGGACTTCCCTGAGGTCGTGCGGCTAGTGGATGGGAAGGCCAGGGTTTGGCCCACCGGCTGGCTTCAGAGCACGGGCCCTACCTGCCACACCACACTGCCCCCCTGTCAAGGTGCACAAGAAATGCACTTCAGCTGTGCACCCAGCTGGCCCTGCCTGTGGCAGCTCAGGGGAAGGTCATGGCTTCCCGTGGGGGAGGGGATCATGGCTCCTCTGTTCTGGGGGAGGGACTGGGCTAGCCAATGCGGGTTTCCAGCTCCCAACACTCATTCTGTGTCTTTGTGACCTGGCCATCCAGAAGGCAGACAGAGCCTCAGACACAGGCCTGGTGGGGAACTAGGGCATGCCCCCCTGAACACCTCAGGCTGTCTGGGGAGGGGCCTCCCACCTGCTCCAGGGGTTCCTAGCACCAAGGGGGTGACCCGAGGGCTAAGCGGCCACAGCACCCTGCACAGGGAGTGTCGCCATGCTGAGGACGCTGACCAAGGAGTGTGGCTCTGCTCTCCAGAACGTTCCTGCCCTCGGGAGTTGCACAATGTATAAAACTCTGTATAAAATAGTATAAGCTTTGCATCTTTAAAAGTAGCTCTACTAAGGTCTGAGGGACACAAAACAAATCGCCTACTTAAAGTATACAGTTTGGTAAGTTCTGACATGTGTACACTGTGAACCACTCACCACAGTCGGGACAATGAGTATATATATCCATCACCCCCAGAAGTGTCCTCGCGCCTTTTGTAATCTCTCCCTCCAGCCCGTCCATGCCCCGGAATGCTTTCTGCCTTCTGTCACTATAGATAGGCTTGCATTTCGCGGGATTTCACATGAATGGAATCATACAATATGTGCTCTTCTTGTTCTGGCTTCTCAGCACAATCATTTCGACATTCACCCCTGTTGTCGTGTGTGTCACAAGTATGTCCCACTGCATGGATAAACCAATCCTTTTTCTGTGTTCACCTGTTGATGGGCAGACATCTGGGTGGTTTCCAGGTTTTGCTCACAAATAAAACTGCTATGAACCTTTGTGTACAAGAGTTTGTGTGCACAAGTGCTCCATTTATCTTGGGGAAATACCTGAGATGGAAATGACTAGGTCATACGATAGGTTCATATTTAACTTTTCAAGAAACTGCCACACTCTTCCCCAGAGTGGCCGTACCTCTTCATCCCCACTGGCAGTGTGTGAGTTCCAGTTGTCCCACATCTTTGCCACACTTGGTATTTTCTGCTTTTAAAGGGCTAGCCAGTGTGGAGAGTGAAATGTTTTCTCACTGAGGCTGCTTCCCCTGGTTAATGACGGGGCGTCTAGTCATGAGCTCGGGGGCGTAAGCATAAGCATGTAGGGTTATTGTGTCCTCTTCATCAGCTGACCCCATTCCCACTGTGAAACGAATTTCTGTTCCTTATCCTTGGTGGTACTTATCCTTGCTCTGAAATCTGCTCTGTCTGATGTTAACACGGCCACTTCAGCTTTTCATGAGCGACGGCACGCTGTGTATCTTTCCTGTCCTTGTAACCTGTTTCTGTTTTTACGTCGGAAGTGCATTTCTCATCCATGCTTCTACTTGGGTCTTGCTTCCTTTCCCCACCCGTCATCTGCCATTTGAGTGGGTATCTAGACCACTCACGCCGGTGTGCTCATTGATATGCTTAGGTTTGAGTCTGTCATCTCATAATTCGTTTTTTATGCATCCTAGCTGTTCTTTGTCTCCCCTTTCCTCTGTATCTGCCCTCTTTTGGATGAACTGGGTATTTGTAAGACTCCCATCTTACCTGCCTTGTTGGCTTGCTGTAACACTTGCTGTTCCAGGGCTTGGGCACCGTCTCTATGACACCAGCTGTGACACCAGCTTCCTTTTCCTTGTTGTCCAGGTGAACGAGTGGCAGGATGACTGGTCCACCTTCTTCATCCGGCACCGGCTGCAAGCGCAGCTGGACCTCATTGAGAAGGCCTATGGTGACCGGGAGGCACGCGAGCTCTGGTCACAGCTCCAGGTGGGCACAGCAGTTACGCTCTGAGCGTAACTGCCACACTTGTGTGGGGCCAGACTGGGGACCACAGAGCCCTGGAGCGGAGCTGGCCAAGTCGTGGACACGTAGTGCCTGACGGCTGGCCTGACGGGGCCGTGGGAGGGGGTGGGACCTGCGTGTGGCCTCTCGCCTGCTGGTTCACCAGGAACTTCTTAACCTCAGACTTTGCTCATGTGACACATGGGTGCCTGGCTTGTGAAGGTGGCACTCACTATTACTTTATTGCCCACTTCTACCCTCTTCTTCCTTTCTGCCAAAGCACGAGCGTCTCATCTCTTAGAGCAGATATTGCAGCAGCTGCAACTAGTTTCAAAACACAACTCTCAAAATGTTAAAAACAGAACTGGCCTATCAATCTAGGGTGAGCATGCGTCGGAGGAATGTGCTTTAACTCATTAACGAAGTCACTGGTAGGAAACGAAAGTGGTCCAGATACACATGTGCTGTGAAATAAGAGTCGTGGAGAAAGCTTGCTAAGTTGCATACAAAACACTCCCCTCAGGTGATACGGCTCCTGCTCCACAGGACAATCAAAACATCCTCTCTGGGCTCCGTACTGTATGTAGGACACCACTGGATAGTCCGTGGTCCATGGTGAGACAAGGAAGGTTCCAGTCCCTGGAGTCAGATGTGTGTCTCTGGCCCTGGTGAATGGCGCCGTGCCTGAACCCACAGAGACACGAGGCCGTCTGTGCTTATTTCTAAGTATTGGCTCAGAGTCCCCTGATAACTGTGTCCAACAATTACTTCCTTAGGTGACGATTCCGGATCTGTTTTGTGGCCTAGAGATTGTCCCTGCCCTTCTTCACGGGGACCTCTGGTCAGGAAATGTGGCTGAGGACGATTCGGGGCCCATTATTTATGACCCGGCTTCCTTCTATGGCCATTCTGAGTTTGAACTGGCAATTGCCTTGATGTTCGGGGGGTTCCCCAGATCCTTCTTCACTGCCTACTACCAGAAGATGCCCAAGGCGCCCGGGTTTGACAAGCGGCTGCTGGTCTACCACCTCTTTAACTTCCTAAACCACTGGAACCACTTCGGGAGGGAGTACAGGAGCCCATCGCTGAGCACCATGAGGAAACTTCTCAAGTAGCAGCCACCCGCCTGCGGGAAATAACTAGGGGCAGCACCGGTAGCCCCAGCTTCGGGACTAATAAACCAATGGGGCTTCCGGGATGGAGCGGCTGTGTGTCTTAGTTTCACCTGCGTCTCCATCCCCCGAGCAGTGGGGCTAATTTACAGGGCGCCCAGACCACCTGGAAGGCCTCCTACAGGCCCATTGCATCTCCTAAGCTCAGGGATTTGTTGTTTGGATATTTTCATGATAGTGGTACACAAGTTCACACAGATCTGGGGTTTGCCTGCGGGGAAACTGGTGTCACGCCCCCCTGTGGACTCAGGGCTACTGTGTTTGGCTCAGGCAGAGTTGGGGACCAGATGGGCCCCACCTCTTAAGCGGTGCCTCTGGGGCTAAGTGGGCTCCAAGTCCGCCCTTGAGGTGTAACAGGTGGAAGGAAGGGTCCCCAATGTTGTGTGGACGGACCCACTGCCCAGGCCCTCACCTGCACTCCATTTTTCCGCTGGATAAAGAGCAGGGTTCAGGCAGGGAGAGAGCTTTGGCAGTGGGATGTCCCAGGTGGCCAGTTCTGGAAATCAGGGCTGTCACCGCCGAAGGCGTGGGCCTGGAGGCAGGCGGTGCCCGGGCAGGGTCTGCGGGGCAGGCAGCGGTCCACGTCTGACTCAAACGTCAGGAGGTGAAGCCATTATCATTCCAAAGTAATTACTCATTATTTCGTGGCGGTACGGGCGCCTAAGTTTCTCTTCTCTGTAAAGTGTGGCTGTGTAGCGAGCCTCGTGCCCACCGCACACACGCGAGCCTGGTGAAGACTTCCTAGAGGGTCCACCCCAATGCACCCTTCCAGCATCCGACGTCAGACACAGACGGCCACCGTGGGCACAACTCACGCCTGCAGGATGCGATGGCCGTGATCGCATGCGCAGAGGCGGCCCGGGCGGCTGCGGACGCACGGTGGGGTGGCCACGGGTGGGCCCGGGCCCGGGGTGTTCTCCTGGGACCCCGCGCGAGCCAGCGCACCCCGCCCCGCCCCGCCCCGCCCGCCCCCACAGCCCCGCCCGGCTCCGCCTCGCACGCCTCGCTCAGGCCTCTGTCCGGCCCGCGAGCCCGGCTCCGCCCCGCCAAGCCCCGCCCCGCCAAGCCCCGCCCCGCCCCGCCCCGCCAAGCCCCGCCCCGGGCTCTGCTCCGCCCACCGCGCACTCCGTTGACGGCAGGCGCGCTCCGTAGCGGGGCCGGCGCTCGAGGTCGGAGGTCGCGGGGCGGGGCCTGCGTCGGCTGCTGCGGCCGCTGCCTCAGCCGTGGTCCCGCGTCCCGCATCCCGCGTCCCGCGTCCCGCGTCCCGGTGCTCGGCGAGGCGCGGTCCGGGCGCGGAGCATGGCCCTGAGCGAGGAGCCCGCCGCGGGCGCGCCGGAGGACGGGCCGGAGGACGGAGCGCTGGCCCGCGGTGGTGCCCTCGAGTCGTTCGGCGACGGCGCGGAGACGCGGGCGCTGCTCGGCCGCCTGCGGGCGCTGCTCGGGGACCGCGCGGCCCGGGAGGGCGCCCTGGAGCGGTTCCGAGGTGCGTGAGCGCGCGGGCCCGAGGCGGCCCGGCCTGGTTCCCCGCGCGGCGCTCGCCTGGGGAGCCCGCCCGTCCCCCCGTGCGCACGGCGCGGGGCGTGGGGGGGACGTGGCGCCCCGGCCGTGCGGGGTCGCGGTGGCCGCAGTGGCCGGCGCGCGTTCGGGGCCGTGGGCGGCGGCTCGCCGGCCTCAGCCTGGGTGCGCGGCGGACGGGGCCTCGCGCGTCCCTCGCTCCGGCTGCGGGCCCCCCGGCCGTGGGCGGCGGGCGCGGGCGGCGGCCCTGGGAGGTCGCTGCTGTCACGCCCGAGTGTGCGGGGTTCCCCAGCGGGTCGCTGACGACTCCGGCCCGGGGGCCCCTGCTTAGCGCGCGGTTTCCAAGGCAGCGAGACCGTCTTCGTGGGTCCTTGCGGCTGAAGTTCCTGCACCGCTCGCTCCCCGTTCGCGGTGACGACGGCCGAGCGCGGCCCGGAGCGGGGCCGGTGGCCTGACGGCTCCGAGGCTGTTGCTCTGGCTGTTAGTCGGCGTCCTCACTCCCAGGCGACTGCCGGGCGGGACGCGGGCGGACGGGGACGCCAGGGAGGCGCTCCTGGGGTCCGAGGAGGGCAGCTTCAGCCGCCCGGAGGCTCCGGGACTGGGGTCGTGCGTGACGGTGGCCCGGCACGTGGCTGGGTCTGTCGGGAGAATTAAAGGAGCGGGAGGGATGTGTGTCTCAGGGGAGGGCAGGGCAGGGCTGGCTGCGAACAGGACGGAGGGAGGGGGCGAGGCAGGGTTCAGAGGACGTGGGAGACGACCGACAAGACCGGGGGCGGTGTGCCGAGCTGGCCGGCCCGGCCGACGCAGTGCAAGTCGGTGAGGGGGATGCAGGGGCTCCGAGCTCCTGGCGCGTCTGCCTCAGCGGTGGTAATTGTCACGCTCTTTCTCTTGGCAGTGATAATGGACAAGTACCAGGAGCAGCCTCACCTGTTGGACCCCCACCTCGGTAAGAGCAGCAGCAGATGATTTTGATTTTGGTCATTCAGTTACACGTGATCGCAGAGGCCTTGGTGTACGGTGCCAGTGTGTGTGTGTGGACAGAGTCCCAGAGAGCAGTTTCCAGGCTCTCGGGCTCGGTGCTGGCTCGGGTAGTAGATGGCCGTGAGCTGTGACTCGTTAGCCATCGGCCACTGCTATAACTGCCATGGCTGAGCCAGCAAGCGCCGATTGCAGCTAGCAAATGGGGGTTGGTTGGCAGAAAAGCGGACGGTGGATTGCGGATCGTGTTGATCCTGCTTCCAGTGTCTTTCCCAGCCACCAGCGAGATGGGGGTGCGGGAAGACCCCTCGTTGGGGTACTGGCGGATGTTTGCTTTTGTGTCTCAACCAGCCGCCATTGAGAATATAGTGGTGTGACTCCCCTGTCTATGGCTCCGTGGGTGTTCCTTTTTGGCCTAGCCACATCCTGCATTCTTGTGCAGGAGTGGGACCAGAGACCCTGCATGACAGTATTTGTATGGTGCGTGCATGTGTGTGCGTACGGATTGGCAGAGGGTGTCGGGATGAAGTGCCCGGGTCTTATTTGTTAGCAGGGCTGGCTGGTCAGTTTAGTGGACCTGTGATAGTGGAGTGAGTTCCATTGTCCCTGCAGCCTGTGGGCAGGTGTATTTGAGCTGCGTTTTTCCTTGCTGCAGTTAACACATGTTTTGCTTGTCATGTATATTTTAGTGTGAGCTCTGCAGTTGGGTCGATGGCATGTGCTTGGCTGGCCCTGTGTGAGCACTGGGTGGGCAAGCTCTTTGCCTCAGTGATTGATGGTGGTTCTCACCCAGGCTTGCAGACTACCCCTGTGCACAACTGGGCCAAAGACTTGGGGGGACCTCTGCAGACTTCTCGAGCTCGTCTGCCTAGCCTCTCCCCCTTTGGCCCTCTGCCCTGCACATTTCAGCTGACTCAGCCTCCTTGAACCTCAGTCCCTGCTCTGCCTGAGTCCCATGTTCCTGTACTGACTTCTGAAACTTACTTTCTGGTGGCCAACCTTGGCCGCTGCAGGTCCCACGTGGTTTGTTACCATGCATGGCCTGTGGTTCCACTGTCTGGAAATACATCTGTCATATATTTGTCCAGTTTCCTAGTGCTTGTGGGTAGGGCAGTTCATATCAGTTTTTCCTTTATACCTGGAAATCCTTTCTGTCTTTACATTGGTTAGTTCCAGGTCATTGCTAAATCATGGTAGCTGTAGCGTGTATCTTCTGTAAAGCGTGGTATTAGATATTGATTTGAGATAGAACATTTTTTAAAAATAAAAGATTTTCCCTGCATGTTAAAAGAAGAATGAATGTAATGCCCCTTTAGGAACTTAAGGTGAAAATGTTTTTTTTTCTTCCTTTAGCTCTATTGATATTTGGATTGTACAGGTTTACTAAAATTGAACCGTTCGTACATTTCTAAATAAATGCTTGTTTCTTTGGCGTTTTGTTGTACCGTCATATGTTCACTTTTATGGCAAATGTTTTGTCTGTTTCCCTAGAATGGATGATGAACCTGTTGTTGGGCATCGTGCAAGACCAGACCTCCCCAGCTGATCTTGGGCATCTGGCTTTTAAGTTTCTTTACATCATCACCAAGGTAACAGTTACCAAGCAGTTCATAGTCGGCAGAACACTCAATATAGTTGGTCCAGAAGGTACCTTCCAAGATGTTGTTTCTTTTGAAGGACGGTTCACACACATACGTTGTGGCTTTTATTCTTTCTCTTTTTACCCTATTTTGGGGATTAGATATTAGTGATCCAGGTGGTCCTTAGGCTGCAACAAGGTGCAAGATATTTAGCGTTTTGCATCATTTGAATGGATCGAGTACCACCTAGCCAGAAAGGAAGAGAGAGGCAGATACATGACTAATTCGGAAAAGTTGTTTACAAGGAAATAGAAGTGCTCCTCAAACTTACCTACAGGTGAATGTCCTGGGGACCGTGTTACAATGAAGACTCTCAGTCAGTCTGTGTGGGCTCGGACCGTGCAAGTGACTCCGAGCCTCTCCGGCTCCGGTGGGTTGTGGTTTTGAGGGCTACACGTTGCTGTCGTGCCAGCTGTGGGGTGGAGAGAGCCCCTCGGCTAATGGGAGTGTGCTGGGGTGGGCTGCTGTGGGCACACTTCTCTGCAGCGAGCTGCAGAGAAGGTGTCGGCCACTGCATCTTGTGGAAGCCGTAATGAATTTGGGGACCTCGAGGTTCTTCAGGACGTACTCTTCATAAGTGTCAGAGGGCAGTCATAGAAACAAGGCTGAAGCAAAACTTTTCAGTTTGTAACATACCTGTGTCTGATGAACCACGTGGAAGATTTATCAGTCAGATTGGGACAGAATATGCGATTATGAAATGGCTTAAGCAGAGAGAATCTTCTTGTTCCGTCTTACTAAAGCGTGTCACTGTAAGAGGGGATTCTCTGTGGTCAGTGGGTTCTGTATGTGCTGATTTTTCATGAGGAAAAAGATAATTTTGCAGCTTTCTCTGTTTCTAATTATATAATAATTCAGTGCCTTTTTTGTTTGATAGGTTCGAGGATATAAAACATTTCTTCGTTTGTTTCCTCATGAAGTAGCTGATGTTCAGCCTGTCTTAGACATGTTCACACATCAGAACCCGAGAGACCATGAAGTGAGTGCTCGTCCTCTTCATTCTCGGCCCTCTCGCTCTTCTCCTTCCTCCCCTTGTTTCTCCACTCCTGCACTGGCGACTTCACCTTCTGCTTCTTTCACTTTTATCTTACTACGCTTTTTGTGTCACTCATTTCTTTTATTGTTTTGGTTTTTCTCTTCTTATATATGTTACTTTATTTTCCTGTGAAATATGTCCCTTATAAAGGAAGGAGTATGCCTACCTACTGTGGTGATAATTATTTCTTAAATTTGAAATATAACTGTTGGGGGTCAACAAGGCCACCCCCAAGTGTGACGATTTCCTAGGACCCTCCAGGAGTTGGGACACAGTTGTCCCTGTGGCTATGATTAATTGCTGCTGAGTCAGTGAAGGGACAGGCACATGGGTGACGTCCAGGGAAAGCAGCAGCAAGCTTCCAGAGTCTTCTCCCCTGTGGGTCCCATAGAACACTTGTAACTCCCAGCACCGAGCTGTGACGACACGTGTGGAGAGTCATCTGCCACGGCAGGTCCCAGGGACCAGTGCCCCGATTCCTCTAGGGCCACTTGTGGGTGCTCCCTGCTGAGCACATGCTGACGTTCAGGCTCCCAGAGGAAAGGAGATGTGTAGCTTGAGCCACAGGGTTTGTGCAGACAGTTGAGGCCAGAGTCCCCGGGTCAGTCAGGGAACTGTGGGAACACTCCTGGAACCAAGTCCCGATGCCCGCGGTGGCACCTGCAGGCATGCTGGCTGTGGGGGCGCTCGTCCCCGCTCTGCACACGGTGCGTGACGACTGCTTGGAGGGCGTGTGAGTACGCACGTGCCTCATTCCTGCTGAGCACGTGGGCGAGCCTCCCCTGCTCTGCCGCCTGTGCCTCGGGGCCTGGTGCCAGGGCCAGCGTGGAATCTCGTTGTAGGGACTGCTGAAGATAAGGGCACTCACCTTTGATGGGAAGTTGAGAATTGTTTTCTTCTTAAGTCTTCCATTTTTTATCTTTTTCTCTGCTTTCCATTTTCTCAAAAGGCTAAGTGCACGCTCAAGGGCGCCAGTGAAGAAAAGCTGTCATACTGATGTGTTAGAATTCCCCTGTTCACTTTACTGTTTCTTTGGTTGGCTGAGGCAGCCAAATCCAGGACAGGGTGTGACGGGGACAGGAGACACGGAAGGAGCTGACTGTCTGCGTCCCAGGCTCTGAGGTCGCCGGCGTCTGAAGGGCCTGTGATGGGCACCAAGTGGGTGGGGGGGGCAACAGGGCTGAGTGGGGCGTGCGGCTCCCTCCGTTCTTCACACAAGTCAATTCCCTTTGGTTTAACTCCGCAGACCTGGGAGACCCGCTACATGCTTCTCCTCTGGCTCTCCGTGGCCTGCCTGATCCCTTTCGATTTTTCACGCCTTGATGGGAACCTGGTCACTCAGCCTGGGCAGACGCGAGTGTCGATAATGGACCGTATCCTCCAGATAGCAGAGGTGAGTGCGGCTGCAGACGGTTCCTGCTGGTCACGGCTTTCTTTCATGCTCGTGCTGGCGTGTAGAGTTTAATTAGGTACACTTGGACGTTTATGTGTGTCTTCAACTGCTGTTACTGTTTTTTGGTGACGTAGAATTGCGTTTCATAACCTGTTTTGAAATTGTGGTAATTCATACCAGGTCAGGATGAATTACTTTGGCAAATCTCGTTTCCTTCTAGATATTGCAGACTCTGTTAAGCATAATAATGATGTAAGGGGTTTCAGAGGCCAATGGTAAGAGAAAGTACAAGTCCATTTTTACTTTAGTTTTTTTTTTTTTAAAAGATTTTATTGGGGAAAGGGAACAGGATTTTATTGGGAACAGTGTGTACTTCCAGGACTTTTTCCAAGTCAAGTTGTCCTTTCAGTCTTAGCTGTGGAGGGCACAGCTCACCTCTAGGTCCAGTCGCCGTTTTCTAGTTGCAGGGGGCACAGCCCACCATCCCTTGCGGGAGTTGAACAGGCAACCTTGTGGTTGAGAGCCTGTGCTCCAACCAACTGAGCCATCCCGGAGCTCAGCAGCAACTCAGCTCGAGGTGCTGTGTTCAGTCTTAGTTGCAGGGGGTGCTACCCGCCATCCCTTGTGGGACTCGAGGAATTGAACAAGCAGCCTTGTCTTTGAGAGCCCACTGGCCCATGTGGGAATCGAACCGGCAGCCTTCAGAGTTAGGAGCATGGAGCTCCAACCGCCTGAGCCACCGGGCCGGCCCTTTAATTTAGTTTTAATTTAACTTTCAACATTACGTAAATAATACATGACCATTGTAGGAAAACTAGAACATAAAGAGAAGCAACAGAGATGTTAAAGTCTCTCCAATTCTGGTGCCTGAGATGCCAGTTGTACATGTTATTCCAGCTTCTCCTGATGTAAATGCTGTGGGTATAAACAGAGCATTGTACCAGGTATCCATTGTTGTGAAAAACACCACCCTGAACTTGAGTGGCTTAGCATACGTTTGTCATCTCACAGTCTCAGTGGGTCAGGAGTCTGGCCTGGCTTTGCTCTGCCCCCTCCCAGGGTCTCCCCAGGCTGCCGGCAAGGCTCCCCGAGGTAGGGTCCGCGTCCAACTTCTCTTGGTTGTTGGCAGAAATTAGCGCCTCAGGGCAGTTCTGTACTGGCCGTTCCTTGCCACGTGGGCCCCCCAACATGGCAGCTTATTCTGGCAAATAATAAGGGTCTGCTAGCAGGTCATGGAAGTGATATCCCACACCTGCCATGTTCTCGGTTAGTGCAGGTCACCGTGCAAGTCCCACAAGAGGGACGACACGTCATCGAGTCTGCCTGCCACCCGCACAGCAGGCTCTCAGTGCCGCAGTGTGCAAGACACTGTTCTGACCACTCTTCACATACCAGGCCTTTGCGGCTGCCTGTGAGGCCTCTCCCTGTTTGTCCCCTCAGTTTGCGGAGGAGACAGCAGGCGTAAAGACAAGTGACTTAGGTCGTTCATTTTCTTACAAACGAGACCCCAGACTTGGGCCCTGGCAGTTTGGCTGTGGGTGCTCGCCACACACGGCCCACTTGGAGCCGGCCCTTGTGGCCCTGTGGCCCTGGCACTGCGTCCTGAGTGTCACATGTTAGGAAGTGGTGCCTCCCTCCTAATCTTTAAGGGAAAGGGTGCTCCACTGTGCCCTAAATTCTCTCATGGGTGACATTCTGTGTGTGTTTCTAGCTGTGCCTGTTGGAAGGAGTGTGGTGAGAAGCACCTTTACACCCCCTGTGTGTGCTTGTCCCCAAGTGGGGTTGCTCCGAGAGAGGCAGCACGTTTCTAAAGTTTTGGCCCCGTGTTTGGGGCTGTCCAGAAAGCCTGCCCATAATTAAAGACCTTTTAAGTGTCATTTGGGGAAAAGGCAGTTGAGAATGCAAAGCCTCTTGAGGCGGGCCTCCTAGGGGAAGCCAGCCTTTCGTCCTAACACAGGTCCTCTCATGTGAGGGGGGCCCTCCTGACGGTTCTGACACTACATGTCGACGGGCCCCAAGCGTGCTCTGTGCACACTGGTTCTGTTATAGTTGGGCAACACATACGCATTTCATTTTTCGGCTGTTTTTGCTAATGTGTGTTTCAAGGGGCGTGAGCACAGTGCAGTAGGCCTTGGGCGTACCTGGCAGCTGCAGCCGCTGCTCGGGCTCAGGACCGGTGCTGCCGCTTTGGAGTGTGGCCTCCGTGAGCCGGGCTCCGGGAAGCTGCGGGTGTGGGGCTGGCCAGCCAGCGTGTCCCGGAGATTGGCACTGCGTGTAACGGCACCTGTCCTTTGTCCTTCCTTGCAGTCCTACTTGGTTGTCAGTGACAAGGCCCGGGATGCAGCTGCCGTCCTCGTGTCCAAGTAAGTGTCCGCGAGCGCACTGCAGCCCTGCACGTGCTGTGCCGAGGCCTTCGACGTGTGGCCCACATGTCTGTGTTGTGCTCAGACAAGGCTGCGGGTTCAGAGGCCGGAGGAAGTCGTTCCCACTTCCCTCAGTGCTCTGTCACTTGCTCTGAGGGAGCACCAGCTCTGGGGTGCAGGACACCCCAGAACCTGATGTGACCACGGACAGTGCTGGTTAGGAGGTCACAGGGTGCCTGACGCCGGGCTGGGGCTCACAGGTGACCTGACGCCACGTTGGGGGCTCACAGGTGACCTGACGCCGGGCTGGGCCTCACAGGTGACCTGACGCCGCGTTGGGGGCTCACAGGTGACCAGACGCTGGGCTGGGGCTCACAGAGGTCACTCTCTCTGGGTTGGGGCTCAGGGAGGTCACCTGAAGGCCCTCAAGTGAGCAGAGTGTGGATTTAGATGAGGTGTAGCAGTTACCCCAGGGGCATGAGCTCAGCTTTGGGTGCTGGCTGTTAGAGGAGCCTTTAAAAGTCACTTAGAAAGCGGTTCACACTATGGGTTGTGGAGAGCGTGAGCTGTGATAGGGGCATTGTGGTTTGGGATAAAAACCCCAGACCTTCTGTCTGCAAAACAGGCTGTGCCTCAGACAGGTGAGGATAGTGAGATGACCCAAGCAGCAGGCGGGCCTGGAGTCTCTGAATAATGCCCGGACACGGGAAAGCTGAGTAGACGTCCATGGAATGTGAGCATGGAAGGAAGCAGTTTTTTGTTTTTTTTTTTTATTTATTCTCAAGATTTTATGGTCTTCACGATAAAAATATGAAGCTTAGAACTGGATCACTTGGCCCTTTCTCTTCTTATCTCCTCCCAGTTCAAAATGTTTGCATCTCTTAATAGCCAGCATTCTCTTAGATCTGCAGTTGGGCTCAACACATTCAAGCCTCAGGACAATCTTCTTTGTAGTTTTAGCCTTTTTGCGGAAAATTGGCTTAGTCTGCCCACCATAACCACTCTGCTTCCTGTTATAACGCTGCTTTCCCTGCACGTACAGAGAATCCTTGCCTTTCTTGTGTCACTTTGTGGGGCTGGTGCTTGCCACACTTCTTACAGAAAGTCCGGCGGGTTTTAGGAACTTTCACCATGTTTGTGAGAGCGCTATCTGCACAGAAAGAAAGAGGCTGGGCTGGAAATGGAAGTATCGGAAGCAGGTTTTTTAAATTAACCTTTTGTACGACATGGTTTAAATATGTATATAGAGTAAATTAATTAGAAAGTTTGGCTTTTATGGTTCCATCTCCATTCGTGAAAGTTGAAAATTGGCTCTAAAAATCTTTGGAGTTTGGGGAACAGACATCACCTTCATGGGCTCTGGGTCGCCTCATGCTTGGGTGGCAGCTATGACCTTGCACAAAGGGGGAGGAGAAACATCTAGTTTCTAGGGGAGTTGAGGGCTTGGATGAGATGTTTGTGGGACCACAGGGCAGAGCCTGGACGTGAGAAGCTGCTACTCGCAGTGAGGATGGGCTGTGGGGACAGAGCCAGGAGTGCAGGTTCCAGGCTCTTGGCCTCACACGGCCTCACATGGAAAGGTGCTGGCTCGGGTAGTAAATGGCCATCAACTGTGGGATGGCCGTCAGCTGTAACCAGTGAGCCATTGGCCACTAATATAACTGCTGTGGCTACGCTAGCAGCAAATGGGGGCTGGCAAGAAGAGGGTGGCTGAGCTAGCAAGCGTGGATTGCAGCCAGCAAGTGAGGTTGGTTGGCAGAGAAGAGGACGACGGGTTGCGGATCGTGTGGCTCCTGCTTCCTGTGTCTCCAACCCAGCCACCAGCGAGAATATAGTGGTATGACTCCCCTATCTATGGCTCCGTGGGTGTTCCTTTTTGGACTCACCATGTCCTGCGTTCTTATGTGGGGAGCGGGAGCTGAGACCCCACATGACACCCTGCATGACAGGGACACACGGGAGCTGCCTCAGACACATCCCCTGGGGGGACCGACCTGACAGGCATGGTTTCGACAAGGACGAGAAGCATGGGGTTCTTTCCAATTGTGAAAGAAATGTGCATTTTGGAAGAGGAGAGTATAAGGTACAAGATAAAACTCAGTTCTTTCATCCCCAGATGGAGCTGCTTTTGACCTCTGTGCTGCCACTGTGTGTGGCATGTGGAGCCCAGGCGTGTTGGTACCAGGGCCTTCCTTCACTCTTCTTCCCAAACATGATGGTGCTGTGAACGTTTCTGTCCCCCAGCCTCCTACGGGACACGTAGACCACTGCCCTGCCATCTGGTAGTGAAATCCATACCATCACGAGCATTTTGCATAAATTGGACCATTCTGGTTGATGCTTGGGGATGAATTCCTAGAAGCAGAACAAGCATTTGAGTTTTAAATGCAATTACTGGAAAGATTGAATACGTTGGAAGTCCCCTTCTCCCCATATTTACCAACCGTGTGTTTGGTCTTACTAATGTTTTCCAGGTTTGTTAAATGAAAAACACCTGTGTCTTATTCTTTCTCATTACCAAAACTACTGATGGTTTGGCAAAGTGATGCTGAGTATGTGGGGGCCCAGGAGGTGAAACCCTAAGTCTTCATGCCCCCTCAAGTGCCCTCGAGGCAAGGTGGCAGCCAGAGCCCTGCAGTGGCCGAGGGACAGGTGACCTGTGTGAGCTCAGCCACTGGCGGGGCTCTCCGTCGCCCTCTGGTGGTGGGCGCGGGCAGTGTTCCTTGCGGTCGCTGCCCCGTTTGCAGCCGGTTAAAAATGCTCCTGCTGCTCCCGCGGTTGCCAGGCAGCCCCTGCAGCCGGTTCTGCGCTGGGCAGAAGCGCTGAGTGGCGGACGTCTGAGGGCTTCTAGGTCAGCCCACCTCCTAGCTCAGTGTGCTGGCGGCTCTGCCTAGGAAGGCCCTGGGTGTGGAGCGGTCCAAGCGTCCAGGTCCTCAGCTGCCCACCTGTCTTGTGGCGCGTGCACTCAGCCCCAGGCCGCTGTAGTCCTGCCTGCTGCACCTGCTCCGTTAGTGGTCGAACCTTTCCCGAGGCTGCATTCACGTCCGTCCTGACGTCATGCTGACGCCCAGACGCTTGGATTCAGGTGTTCCTTTATAGAACTCAGTGGAAACTAGGCCTTGACCCTAGTTTCACTTGACCCTCAGTGATCACATTCATTTTAAAAGCAGACGTTTTTATCTCATCATAAAAGCAAGGTGTGTTTCATGTAGAGAAGGTGAAATTTTGGAGCATAGAAAACTAGAAAAAACCCCACACACTTGTAGTGCACAAAACTCATGCTGTATTTTTTGTCTTTTTCTGTGTTCATTGTGTATGTAGAATCTCAGCGTGTTAGCGTCCTGCTGTGTCACTGTCACTTAGCGTCACGTTCCCACTGGCTGCCCCCCCCCCCATGTCTGGGTCCTCTGAGAGCTGGGCCTTCAGCAGCCGTCACCCCTTCCTGCCCTGAGTTGCGATACCCTCCCTGCCTGGGTGCCTTTGCCTCTCCTGCAGCCTCAGCTTTCTCTGCATGCAGGACGCTGACCTGCACCTGCACGGTGGGTCCTAGTCCCCCAAGGTGGTTGGTGGCCTTTCACTGTCTGTCTTCTTTGACCCAAAGTTTTAATTTTTATGTCGAAACAATTTTTTCCTTTTCTTTAGTTATTTTTACTTTTAAGCTTGACATCTTACCCTATTAGAGATTTTTCAAATAGTCATTTACATTTTTCTACCTTTTTATTGTTTAATATATAGTCATTAACCCATTTGGAATTTCTTTTTGTGGAGAGCGTACAGTAGATACCCCCAACAGGCGACTAGTTGTTCTAGCACCATTTGGTGACTATTTCCACTAATTTATGCTACAGTAAATGCTTACGTTGACAAGGCGTGTCCTCCACCTGTCCTGTTTCGCTCCTCGACTGAATTGCTGAGTCAGGCGGTTGTGGTAACTACCGAGGAGTGTGGGGAGTGGCCATCAGTCCCACGAATGGTTAGCCGGGGGTCCTTTGTCCCTCTGACAGGTCTCGTTCTGTAGTTAAGGCTCTGCTGCTCTTTCTGAGCCATGCTGTGTGGCTTCCGTCCCCGAGAGGACAGTGGCCCTCTGGAATCCCTGCCCATTTGCTGAGTCCATAGTTAAGAGATGACACCTGGGATGGAATTTCTCCGAAAAGGGATGGAAGCAGAGGATTCAATGACCGGAGAGTGTAGCCAATCTAGTTTGTGTCACTGTGTTTTATCTGCGGGGTAGTTTTTCCATTTTTGCTTATCTGTATTTTTGGACCTCTGCAGTAAACATACATACTTCTTTATGAGAAAAATATAAAACAACCCACTGAAGTCGTTCAAAGGAGCCTTAGGTTTTTACCTGAATCTGGAAGCTCACGGTGTGGGACTGTTCAGGAAGGGATATCGGCTGACCTGCGCACTCGGCCCATGCCAGGAACCTCGGTGCAGAGAGGAGGGGCTTTACCGGAGGCGAAGGTTCCAGCGGCTTAGGCTTTGGCAGGATGCCACATGATGCTTGGAGTTCTCCCGAGGGGTGGGAGGGCGGGGCTGTGTGGTCCACCAGCTCTGTGGGCGCTCTGGGCCTGGGCCCTCGCCTGTCGGGGGGCCCCCTCCGTGGGCACCAGGCCTGCATACGGTGTCCTGTGAGCGTTGCTGTCTCTGCTAGTGGGCCGAGATCGCAGATCAGGCCGAGGGTCAGGTCACTGTGGGCGTGGCCCTCATCCTGCGGCCCCCAGAATCAAAGGGCTTTAAACGGGGCCCAGGACATTGCAATGGGGACTACAACCTGTTGTCCACTTAGGTAAGCCCCCGAGGTGCAGGCTGAGTGCGGTTCCCTCCACGCCTGGGGGAGGCACGTGACCGTGCCTTTGTCACGAGCATCCTGAAGTTGGATAAAAATGCTTGGTGACTGGCGATCTCAGGTGCGGGCAAGAGGACAGTCTTGGAGCCTGTGCTCGCCTCCTTTTTCTTGAGGTAGAGGCCTCACTCTGGTTCGGCAGCTGCTGCTGAGTTGGAACTGGGTGGGGCTTCCGGGTAGAGGGAGGGGCCATGTTTGTGTGTCTGTGTCTGTGTGTATCTGTGTCTGTGTGTGTGTCTGTGTGTGTGTGTGGTGGGAGACTGGCTGGACCGCACACGCCCGCAGGAGGCTCCTGGCCTCTGTGGGCAGAGGAGATAGTGTGGTTTTTCTATGACAACAGCAGATTTGATTTCTGTTTTTACATTACTCATCCGGTGCAGCAACTACAAGTACTTCTAGTAAGGCCACAGGTGCCTGCTGCCTTTGGTGCCCTTAGGGTAGTTCCATAAAAGATAGTGATTCCAGAGCTGAAAGATGTCCTCAGACTGTCCCCAGCGGAAGCAGAGCGTCTGTCTGCTGGTGGGTGGGTGACGGCCATGAGGGGCCCTGTCTTATGCTTGTCCAGGAATGTGGTAGAAACAGGAAGGCTGATGCTGGTCAGGTCCCCTGTCCCCTGGGGCTGTGGTGATGGAGGGAGATTGGGACCTGAAAGCACAGGGAGCCCGCCCGTCACCCTGCCATGTGGACTCTCAGCTCTACGGGATGCGCTGGTCATTGTCTGGAGTGCGTTCGTCATATCTCTAGACCAGGGGTGTCCAAACTGCGGCCCGCAATCCATTGTTCATTGGCCCGCAGCAAATTCCAAAAATATATTTAGTTTACTTAAATAAACCAGGTGAGGCAATACGTACTTCACCTCGAGTGAGTGGCCCGGTTGTTTGTGTATTTTATCGCATATGGCCCTTGGTAAAAACATTGAAAAAAGTTTGGACATCCCTGCTCTAGAGTATACAATAGGCAGCTACAGGGTGAGCCATTCCCATGAATGTTGAATGATGGCATTAGAACTACATAATAGTCCACTGTGACTGTTACATAATTTTAAGCCATTCCTTATAATGTTCAATTTTAAATTTATTTCAAAATTAAGTTAATTCAATTTGAAAATAAATATTTGTTCTCCCCCCAAAAAGAGAGTGATTCAATCCCACTAGTGACGAAGAATGAACTAGATAAGGTCAGTAAATTGACAAGATGAGCAAAAACTCTCTTACAGTTGCCTTAGCTGCCTTAGTTACTTCAACAGCATTGATGTACATTTATCCTTGTGGGGCTCAGTCTTTTCGTAAGATCAGACAGTAGTGCGGAAGTCCCAGCTGTTCCCTGACCGTCGTCGTCTTTTTCCTCCTGAGTGTCACAGAGTGCCTGCTGTGCGCTTCTTTGTGGTGTGAGAGCTGCAACGGTGAGTGAGACGGTCTGTCCTCAGGAAGATTGAAGTCTAGCAGGCAACGGGGAAGGAATAGGTATTCACAGCACTGTGTGACGAGCCCCACAGGAGCCATGCGGGCGGCTGTGATGGGCACACAGAAGGGACCCCTAACCCTGAGTTCCAGAGCAGGAAACATTCCCACAGGGAGGTTATCTCAGAAGTAGGGCCAGGACAATTCCAGGTTAGCGACAGGACACAGCCTGGAATGCTGGGGCAGCGTGTGTGGTTCCATATGAATTGGAGACAGCACGTCTGACACGGGCTTGCTCCCACTGGTCGGGCCGAGCCCTCCCAGGGTTCAATCAGGTCCTTGCAGTTCACGGCAGCTTTGTGGCCGTCCTCTGGTCTCATGTCCCACTGGGGGCTCGTCTGTGTACCTCGCAGGCTGCGCCACCTCCCACCTCCCCTTACTTGGATGTTTCCTCCATGTCATTTGCTTGTTTCCTGTGTTTCCGCCCCAGGATGTAAGCTCCCCCGGGAGGGCAGGGACTCAGCCTGAGCCACCGAGTTAGAGAGCTGGGGGTGGGCATGTGGGCTGGCTGGGGAGGGGCAGAGCTCCCAGGCTGTGCTATGGGAGCTGGAGGGTGGCCGCCAGCCCAGCCCAGCCGTACAGGAGGGCCTGCGGAAGCCATATACCCCGTCTGATCGGCCAGGGACGCCTGGGTGTGGGGCCGTGGGTACGAGCCAGACCTCTGCACGGGGAGAGTGGACCATGGAGGATGCAGGGACCGACGCAGGCCTGTTGCCCGGCCAGGCCCTGCTTGCGGGGGCCTGGCATCCCCAGGAGGCGGGAGGGGCTGAGGAGGGGGCCTTGGGGGGTTCCTGGGCAGGGGTGGGACAGGTCAATGTGGTCCTGTGGTGAATGGGGCCTCGAGAGGGAGCAGATGGGGCTGTGGGGCCTGCGTGTGACCTCAGAGAGATCATGGTGGGGAAGCGCCACTCGAAGGCCACAGTCGTGGCAGTGTCTTCATTTCTTAGATCAGGGAGTGTTGTAGGATGTCTGCCCTGGAGGGAGGACGTCACTTGCAGTGCAGAGGACACGCGTCCCAGATTGGACGCTCATCTTGACAGGATGTGGTGGGCTGGGAAGTGTGAGTTCTTGCCAGTTGGTGCCTGGGTTGAGCTGTGACCTTCCTGTTTGTTTCCTTCTGGCAGGTTTGTCACGCGGCCTGATGTCAAAGAGAAGAAGATGGCGGGTTTCCTGGACTGGAGCCTGTGCACTTTGGCCCGGTCCTCCTTCCAGACCATCGAGGGGGTCATTGCCATGGACGGCACGCTGCAGGCCCTGGTAAACACTGCGGGGGCAGCGGGGCAGCTGTCCGCACAGCAGATTGACCTGTGGTTACTCGGAGTCAGAAGTAGTAGGATCGGCTTCAGCAGGACGCGAGCGCGTCTTTGCTGCTGCTCTGGAGTGGCCCTCGGGGGGAGTGGCCCTCAGGGGGAGTGGCCCTCAGGGGGAGTGGCCCTCAGGGTGACCGGCCGGGCGCGGTGGCTTGTCAGCGAGGGCCTCCTGCTTTAGTGGAGATGGGCTGATCTGGCCTTGCGCGTGGCCACCAGGGGGCAGTGGTGCCCGTGGAGCCGGGCGGGCAGGCGGGGGCCGTCCTCCTCTGGCTTCTGCTCACCTGTGTTCCAGAGTAATTATGGGGACTGGCTCTAATGAAATCAGGCAGGTGACCTGAGGTTTGATTTTGTGCAGATACGCAGGGCGTTTGTAACAACTGGGTTAAACACAGACCCGGCACCCACCCTTTCCCAGCCTCCTACTCTGCTCGTCTGTGGCGCTGCCTTTTCTGGTGCCAATGAGGAGGAACGGTCTCCTTTATGCTCCGCAGAAGAGGGCGGGCGGCTGCCCACGCCAGGCCTCCCCTGGGGGGCGACCACCCACAGCCCTGCTCTTGTCATTGCAGCGGGCCAGTCCTCGTCCGGGAAGCTCAGAGGCCATTGGCCCACTTTTGGGCAAGCAGACGCTGTGGGCTACGCTGAGAAGGGGCCTTCGGGCCCGTGACTCAGTGTGATGTCATCGTCTCGGGTGTCGTCCCGTCCGCGTTCGTTGCCTGTGCAGGTCTCGCTGACGTGTGGGAGGCTGTGAGGGCTGGAGCAGAGGGGCTGATGGTGTGACCCCCCCTCCAGGGCAGTGGGCAGGCCCCTCCAGGAAAGCCCTTTGCCCCTCATCACTCTGGGCACTGAGGGCGTGACAGCCTGGCATCTGTTTCTTTCCATTCATGTTGCGTTGTCTTCAGGAGGGATTACCGTTCAGTGATAAGAACATTTCAAAACATTTAAAAAAGAAATCTGGAAAAGTAGAACATTTCAGGATTCCCATAGTCCCTCGAGGTAACATGTTTTACATGCTTCCTCCTTCCATTCAGTGAGTGAACGTGCTGTTTTCTCTGTCTTAAAGAAACCATTGTGTAATCAGGCACCACGAATAATTCAGCCTCTTCCACTGTATAATTGAGTGGTCATTTTGTAAATGCACGAGGCCGGACGTCGTCACTGTCTAGCTCTAGACTCTTTCATGGCCCCTGAGGCAACCCCACACCCAGCAGCACTCACTCCCAGCCCCTCCCCAGCCCCTGACAACTGCTATCCTGCTTCCTGTCTCTGGATTTGCCCCTTCTGGACGGTTCCTGTACATGGGGTCACGCGCATGTGGCCTTGTGTGTCTGGCTCCTCACTTGGGATCGTGTCCCCGAGGCTCACCCCCATCATCGCAAGTGTCAGTACGTCATTCCTCTCGGGGCCGAGTAGGCCTCCATTCCTGGGCGCTCTTCCTACCACAAATAATGCCAGTCTGAATTTGGGTGTGTAAGCTGCAGTTTTGAGCATCGATTTTCAGTTCCCTTGGGTATATGACAATAGATTTTTTGAAAAAAATTGACAATAATTTAAATGTTTTTTTGTTCCTGAGGTCTTGTCGTGTTGCTAGAACCTGGGGTAGCAGCCTGTGGAGGCATACAGTGTGCCCTTGGGGGGCTGCTTCCAGCTGGCTGTGGAGTGGTGCTCACACGGGGTGTCACTGGGCTCTTGGGTGTCATTGCTGTGACGGAAGCAAGGCAGTCGGGGTGGGGCTGCCCCTTGTGGATTGCAGGGAGGGTACGCAGGTGGGCCCACAGCTGTCGTTGCGTGGCCCCTGGGGGGCTGGATTTATGTGTCAGTGATGGTGGATGGCATTGACGTAGTTTATTGGAAGGTTTGGGTTTGAGTGGATTCTTAAGTTTCGAGAAGTCTTAGGTCATGGAGAACCGGTGAGAGGGCTGACGAAACGTAGCTGGAGTCTGTCCGTCCACGGTGGCCAGCCGGGGCCGAGAGTGGGTGCTGCTTCACTGGGGGTAGGCACACTTGCCCTCGCTCGCCAGTCAGCAGTCTGCATTCTAGACAGGCTTCTGGGGTCTCTGCAGCCTCCCACCTGGCCCAGAGGCCACTCTAGGGGCCACTGCTGGTTCCTGTCAGGGCAGCTGGGCCCCAGGCACCTGTCGGCGGGATGCACAGCAGTGGGCCCGCGCTCGGGCCACCAGCAGGAGACCCCGATGGCTGCCCGTTCTGCTGCCCATGGAGGGAGCAGCCAGGAATGGGGCAGTGCCCACTCTGGGGATGTCTCCGTGTTCCCCACCAGGAGGGGCGGGCTCCTGTTCCCTCTTCCTCCCGAGGAATGACAAGATTTTAACAAGATTTTGCAGAGGCTTAAAGAAGCCCAGCGTTTGCCTCACCACTTGTTGGCAGAGGTGTGAGGAGCGCCCTCCGCGCGGGTGCTGGGTGGTGTGTGGGCCGCACCCCAGGGCCATCCGAGAGGTCAGCCCTCAGCAGCCACCATCCCGGGTGTGAATGAAAAACTGCCGCAAAGCAGCGCTGGCCGGTTTCATCCTTTCCAGGGCCCTCAGAAGCCAGTGTTTGCTCGGAAAGCCTGGGGCTTGTCTGGTTTCCTTTTCTTCACTGGGGGAGCAATTTGGTCTGATTGCTGCTGCCACCTGGGCAGGGGAAGCCAAGCTGGGCGCTGTCCCCCGCCCCGGGCGGGAGGGCGAGTGGGGAGAGTGGGGAGCGGTTTCACCAGGAGCCCGTCAGACCTGCACCGCCGGGCGGGGCGTCCGCGGGGCGTCCGCGGGGCGTGACGGGACTCGCAGGCGGCCTGTGCTGCAGGGTTTCCTCTGTTTCTTTTGATGCACTTGGCTTTCCTTCATCCACCTGTTCATTAGTGTGGGCGAAACAGGTGAACTCGTGACAAGTTCCATCGAAACTGGGAGCTGGTTTTCCCTTCCCTGGAAGCGTGCTCCTCTTGCAGCGACAGTTTTTAACTCTGGGAGGGAAGCAAGTGTTGGGCGGGGTCAGCACTGAACCCCTCGCTCCGCTTTCAACACCCTTTGGGTTAGTCCTGTAAGCGTTAGGATTAATGCAGACTGAGGCGTTCAGGAGGGGAAACAAATTCTGAATGTGAGGACGTGGGCCTGGCGTCTGCGGCTCAGGGGGTCAATAGCGGGGGTGGGGCTGGCGGGAGCATCACCAGTGGCAGCAAAATGCTCTTGTTTACCAGCTGTTAGAATCGCAGTGGACTTTGTTTCATCACTGACCAAAGGGTCCTGTTGTTAGAGGAGAAATAGTGGCCAACAACCCCACTGAGACCAGGTGAGCAACAGGCCGTCCAGCGCCCGTGTGAGTGGAGCAAGGCCTCTGGGGAGCTTAGGTCGCAGAAGTAGTCTGGTGCCCAGGCCGGGACCCCTGCCTGCCCAAGCACGGGATCTAAGTGGGCCAGCCCCCAGCCTGGGGACGCTGTAGCAACACCTGTGACCCCAGGCAGGGGTGCGGCCTTCTCAGACTCTGTGGAAGGGAAATAACACCCTCTTACCTCAGAGGGTGGTGTGAAGGCTAATTAGTGAATGTCCGCTCTTTGAAGATGAAAAGAAGCCACTTGATTATCTGAAACCGCTCACGTAGGCTCTGCTTCTCTTCTGTTAGGGTTCTTTGGAGGCCAGTACCCTGCGTTTCACCTGAGGGCCAGGGCGGCCAGAGCACACGTTGTCCCAGTTGGGCCTGTAGTCCCGGTGCTGCCTGGGGCAGGGCTCTGGGAGAAGTGTCAGCACTTGAGTGTCGACTTCCTCAGACTGCCTGTGTGGTTCTGTGCTCTTGTCACATTCAGGTGAAAGGAGGCCTCATCAGCCCCCGAGGGTTTGAATAAAGACGCCTAGCAGCCAACTCTGACACTAGTTTAATTTCACGTAACTCAACTCAGCATGTTACAGTGGGGCAGGCAGCCCTGGGGTGGCATGAGTCTTGTTGCAACCTGTGTGCTGATGACACACCTTTAATTCCACCGGCAGGCCGGTTTGTGCACCTGCTGTGTGACGAGGCAATGCGTCCTGCCGGACAGGTGCTTGCAGGCAGCCTAGCCGGGCCCACGCTTGGAGGGCAGGGGCCTTGTGGGTCACAGGCTGCCCTGGCCTCTCAGATGCCAGAACACTGCTGCTAGGCTGGGCCAGAGCTGCAGGCGCCTGGCTGTGGCCCCCTCTGCAGGCCGTGGGGGTGGCGTCTTGCAGCTTCCACCCACCCTGTGGCTGCATTCTGTGGGGCATGGTGCCTGGCTGCCCTCACCCTTCCCTTCCCTTTAACGCAGTGTCCCTCAGGCTCTGTCCCAGGCGGTGGGCGTCTCTCCTGATTCCCCCTTGACCGTTGGTTCCAGGTCTCTCTCCGCGGACACGGCATGTGTCCAGAGTGCGTGTTGTCGTGTCCCTCCTCCCCTGCCCGTGTAGCAGACAAGGATGCTGGCACGGCCTAGGCCGCGTTGCAGAGGCTCAGAGGTGTGTCCTGGACCTGGCCCTCCACTCCTGGTTTGGGGCTCACCTGGTGTCCTCCACCTGCCCGCCCCAGGGTCTGGGAGCCGGACCCAGCCCCTCGGCTGTCACCTGCAGCCATGCTCTGTGTCCTTCAGTGGTGTCACTCGGGAGAGCCGGGTGACAAAGGGACCAGGACAGCCACAGTAGGGAGCCTCCAGAGGTGTCTCCAGGTGAGGGTGAGCGGCAAGGTGTGAGCCCAGGCTCCTCCTGGCTTCCCTCACGGGCTCCTGCCCGGGCCATGGCTGTGGACCCATCAGTGTGCTCAGCTCTGTGTCCGTGCTGCCTCCCCTTCCTCTGAGCTCCGCCTGTGTCACGGCACACAGAGAAGCCCAGGGTTTGGGGGTGCCCATTTAGAGGGCTGGAAGTGGCCCCTGGATATGTGCAGTCGTCAGGCACACGCCTGAGAGGAGACGAGTGGTCTTGCTTCTGGGGCTGGAGGTGCCTGAGTCTGGCTGGTTGGGGGCACAGCCCGGGTGATACTTCCCAGGTCTCCTTGTCCAGTGTCTGCTCACTGTTTCTTCCTGGGGGGTGGGGGGTGGCAGGCCCTTCGAGAGGCCGCTCACTTAGTTTTGCAAGTCAGCAGACAGGTGGTGGGAGGGCTCTTTCCCTCTGAACGGCGGGAAGGCCCTGGTGCAGCTTGGGAGTTCTCGGTGAAGTGCCACTCGAGGACCAGAGCGCGTCCCCTTTGCCGCCTTGCATGGGAGGTGTGGCCCTGACTGGGCTCACACACAGGCGAGGCCGCGGGCCAAGCCCTAAGCCGCGTCCAGCCTGGAGCTGTTGTTTTGGTGCTGATGGTCCTTTCTGTTGATCTTTTGTCCCTTTGTGTGTGGCCTGACTGTCATGATGGGGCCTGGTGCCTCTTCTCAGCCCTGGACAAGACTGGAGATGGGGTGTAGAATGGGGCCGCTCCCTGTGTCCCAGCTCTGTCCTGTCTGTTCTTCGGTGTGTTCTCCTGAGGTGCCAGCAACGCACCTCTCGGGAGTTCTCGGGCGTCCTGAGGGGCTCCCAGGGCTGGTGTGGTGAGGGGCCTGGGTGGGGCTTCTGTTCTTGGCCTTGACTTGCTGGTGCTTCAGGGAGCCTCTTCAGGGTGCTTCAGGGAGCCTCTTCTGCACCTAGCAGCTGACAGCTGTGACTCACTGGCTGGGGGACATGCCCTGGGGAGGGGAAGCTGCTCTGCCTGTGGACAGGTTAGCAATCAAAAGGGGCGGCTGTCCAGAATGAGTGCCCAGAAGGTCGTTTTGTTTGCACCCTGCGCTGTGCTTGTTTCTAATGACAGACAGTGCCGTCACCTCCTGGGCTGTGGCGGGTGTCCTGTGACCCCTACACACTGCGGCTGCCTCTGTGAAGTGCTTTCGGCAATGGCGTCAGCGGCTCGTGTCATCTGCTTCCATGAGAAGTGCGGTGGCTGGCTGGTGAGCACGTAATACCAGGAGTCTGGGTCGCTCTGGCCGGCCCTTCCCTCTGCTTGCCAGTCACTTAGGCTCATGCCAGGACGCCTGTGGGTGCCGGTCTCCTGGGCTCAGGTGACCCCACAGGAGGAGGCGAATGTGCGAGAAGCCGGGGGGCCTCTCCTTTGCCGCTGGGGATGGGTGACTCGAGCGACCAGTCCTGGAGCTCCTCATCTTTGTGTGGGACACATTGTCTGTCACACGCTGGTCCTTTGACATCTTTATTTATGCACAGGTTATCGAGAAGCCACGCAACAGGACTGCCTCTCCTGAGAGGCGGGTGCCCTTAGCTCTCGTGGGGACACATGGCCACTGTGACACCTCCGTCAGCGAGTGGCACCCGTTCACCGTGCCCTGCTGGAGGGTTGCCTTTCCAGGCTCTGTAATATCCTCCTGGGTCATGGACATGAACTGTTCTCGATATTTGGTGGAGAGTGTTTAGGAGAAAAGTTTTGGAAGAAGCAATAATTTGCTTTAAATTTGTAAGTGAATTTGCAACAATTTAATAGAGCTTTTTTTTTTTTTTTTTTTTTTTTTTTTTTAAGGCACAAATATTCAAGCATGGAAAGCGTGAAGACTGTTTACCATATGGTAAGGTTCACGGTGGGCGTGGGTGGGTGTGACGTGAGTGTGTCCGGGAGAGGTTGTGTTTGGACACTCACACTTCTCTAGTTTTTTTGTTATTTTCATATGTGCGCATGTGTTTCAATAATCTGATTTTAGGCCTTGTGTGGAGGACTGGGTCCTTGACGCCCGGTCTGGATTCTGGGGACTTGGTGACGTGGACGCAGCCTGGAGTCTCCGCCTTGCTTCCTGGGTTCCCCTCCTGTTGCGATGCTGCATTTTTTGTCCTCTTACCTCATTCTCTTAATTTTAGATCAAAGCTCAATTTGTAAAAACAAGTACAGTGATTCTTGCCACAGACAGGTTTACTGCCTGGAATAAGAGGAACTTCTGTGTTCTAGAAGATGTAGGAATCGGATTTGAACAGTAGAGCTTTTTTTTATTAATAATTGTTTTTTAATTGGGGAATATTGGGGAACCGTGTGTTTTCCCAGGACCCATCAGCTCCAAGTCAAGTCATTGTCTTCAGTCTAGTTGTGGAGGGCGAAGCTCACTGGCCCATTTGGGAATCGAACCGGCTATGTTGGTGTTCTGAGCACAGCGCTCTAACCAGCTGAGCAAACCGGCTGTCCCAGAGTTTGATTTTTAAAAATAGTTTTCATCCTGGAAAATTTCAGACACGTATAATGGGAGAGAAGGGTACAGTGAGCCCCCTGTTTCTGCCACAGGCTTCAGGTTTTTGGCTCATGGCATTGTCCCTCTGCTGTCCTCACCCCACCAGACACCCATATCCCAATGCTCCTGTGCCAGTGTGGATCTGAGACATGTCCTGGGTGTCGGTCCCACACCTGAGAGAATGAGCAGCGCTGCCCCCTCTGCACACCTGCCCTAGGACTCGTTAGCGCATGCTGCAGGCATCTTTTAGGAAATGATTTCAGTGCTGATACAACTGGTGTGGAAACCCACCCTCCTTGTCTGTCACATGAAATGCCGCCCTGTGTGCTGTGCTGGCCTGGGCCCTCCCAACGCCCCTCCCTCCTCCAAGTGCTCCAGCAGCATTTCCTGCCTGTGGGGAACTGCCCCACCCAACCTCACACACCTCTGTTACCACGCTGCCACGTGGCTCAAAGACACAATGCCGCACAAACCCTAGATCTGCTGGCATAGCCTTTGGTAATCATTAGCATCTTTTACCCGCCACATGGGTGCTGGAACCCCCGTCCGTCTCTCCTGAGAACCCCCGACCCTCTCTCCTGAGAACCCCCGTCCGTCTCTCCTGAGAACCCCCGTCCGTCTCTCCTGAGAACCCCCGACCCTCTCTCCTGAGAACCCCCGTCCGTCTCTCCTGAGAACCCCCGACCCTCTCTCCTGAGAACCCCCGACCCTCTCTCCTGAGAACCCCCGTCCGTCTCTCCTGAGAACCCCCGTCCGTCTCTCCTGAGAACCCCCGACCCTCTCTCCTGAGAACCCCCGTCCGTCTCTCCTGAGAACCCCCGACCCTCTCTCCTGAGAACCCCCGACCCTCTCTCCTGAGAACCCCCGTCCGTCTCTCCTGAGAACCCCCGACCCTCTCTCCTGAGAACCCCCGACCCTCTCTCCTGAGAACCCCCGACCCTCTCTCCTGAGAACCCCCGACCCTCTCTCCTGAGAACCCCCGACCCTCTCTCCTGAGAACCCCCGTCCGTCTCTCCTGAGAACCCCCGACCCTCTCTCCTGAGAACCCCCGACCCTCTCTCCTGAGAACCCACGTCCGTCTCTCCTGAGAACCCCCTACCCTCTCTCCTGAGAACCCCCGTCCGTCTCTCCTGAGAACCCCCGACCCTCTCTCCTGAGAACCCCCGACCCTCTCTCCTGAGAACCCCCGACCCTCTCTCCTGAGAACCCCCGACCCTCTCTCCTGAGAACCCCCGTCCGTCTCTCCTGAGAACCCCCGACCCTCTCTCCTGAGAACCCCCGTCCGTCTCTCCTGAGAACCCCCGACCCTCTCTCCTGAGAACCCCCGTCCGTCTCTCCTGAGAACCCCCGACCCTCTCTCCTGAGAACCCCCGACCCTCTCTCCTGAGAACCCCCGACCCTCTCTCCTGAGAACCCCCGACCCTCTCTCCTGAGAACCCCCGTCCGTCTCTCCTGAGAACCCCCGTCCGTCTCTCCTGAGAACCCCCGACCCTCTCTCCTGAGAACCCCCGTCCGTCTCTCCTGAGAACCCCCGACCCTCTCTCCTGAGAACCCCCGACCCTCTCTCCTGAGAACCCCCGTCCGTCTCTCCTGAGAACCCCCGTCCGTCTCTCCTGAGAACCCCCGACCCTCTCTCCTGAGAACCCCCGTCCGTCTCTCCTGAGAACCCCCGACCCTCTCTCCTGAGAACCCCCGACCCTCTCTCCTGAGAACCCCCGTCCGTCTCTCCTGAGAACCCCCGACCCTCTCTCCTGAGAACCCACGTCCGTCTCTCCTGAGAACCCCCGACCCTCTCTCCTGAGAACCCCCGACCCTCTCTCCTGAGAACCCCCGACCCTCTCTCCTGAGAACCCCCGTCCGTCTCTCCTGAGAACCCCCGACCCTCTCTCCTGAGAACCCCCGTCCGTCTCTCCTGAGAACCCCCGACCCTCTCTCCTGAGAACCCCCGTCCGTCTCTCCTGAGAACCCCCGACCCTCTCTCCTGAGAACCCCCGACCCTCTCTCCTGAGAACCCCCGTCCGTCTCTCCTGAGAACCCCCAACCCTCTCTCCTGAGAACCCCCGACCCTCTCTCCTGAGAACCCCCGACCCTCTCTCCTGAGAACCCCCGACCCTCTCTCCTGAGAACCCCCGTCCGTCTCTCCTGAGAACCCCCGTCCGTCTCTCCTGAGAACCCCCGACCCTCTCTCCTGAGAACCCCCGTCCGTCTCTCCTGAGAACCCCCGACCCTCTCTCCTGAGAACCCCCGACCCTCTCTCCTGAGAACCCCCGTCCGTCTCTCCTGAGAACCCCCGACCCTCTCTCCTGAGAACCCCCGACCCTCTCTCCTGAGAACCCCCGACCCTCTCTCCTGAGAACCCCCGACCCTCTCTCCTGAGAACCCCCGTCCGTCTCTCCTGAGAACCCCCGACCCTCTCTCCTGAGAACCCCCGACCCTCTCTCCTGAGAACCCACGTCCGTCTCTCCTGAGAACCCCCGACCCTCTCTCCTGAGAACCCCCGTCCGTCTCTCCTGAGAACCCCCGACCCTCTCTCCTGAGAACCCCCGACCCTCTCTCCTGAGAACCCCCGTCCGTCTCTCCTGAGAACCCCCGACCCTCTCTCCTGAGAACCCCCGTCCGTCTCTCCTGAGAACCCCCGACCCTCTCTCCTGAGAACCCACGTCCGTCTCTCCTGAGAACCCCCGACCCTCTCTCCTGAGAACCCCCGACCCTCTCTCCTGAGAACCCCCGACCCTCTCTCCTGAGAACCCCCGTCCGTCTCTCCTGAGAACCCCCGACCCTCTCTCCTGAGAACCCCCGTCCGTCTCTCCTGAGAACCCCCGACCCTCTCTCCTGAGAACCCACGTCCGTCTCTCCTGAGAACCCCCGACCCTCTCTCCTGAGAACCCCCGACCCTCTCTCCTGAGAACCCCCGACCCTCTCTCCTGAGAACCCCCGTCCGTCTCTCCTGAGAACCCCCGACCCTCTCTCCTGAGAACCCACGTCCGTCTCTCCTGAGAACCCCCGACCCTCTCTCCTGAGAACCCACGTCCGTCTCTCCTGAGAACCCCCGACCCTCTCTCCTGAGAACCCCCGTCCGTCTCTCCTGAGAACCCCCGACCCTCTCTCCTGAGAACCCCCGTCCGTCTCTCCTGAGAACCCCCGTCCGTCTCTCCTGAGAACCCCCGTCCGTCTCTCCTGAGAACCCCCGTCCGTCTCTCCTGAGAACCCCCGTCCGTCTCTCCTGAGAACCCCCGTCCGTCTCTCCTGAGAACCCCCGTCCGTCTCTCCTGAGAACCCCCGTCCGTCTCTCCTGAGAACCCCCGACCCTCTCTCCTGAGAACCCCCGTCCGTCTCTCCTGAGAACCCCCGTCCGTCTCTCCTGAGAACCCCCGTCCGTCTCTCCTGAGAACCCCCGACCCTCTCTCCTGAGAAACCCCGTCCGTCTCTCCTGAGAACCCCCGTCCGTCTCTCCTGAGAACCCCCGACCCTCTCTCCTGAGAACCCACGTCCGTCTCTCCTGAGAACCCCCGACCCTCTCTCCTGAGAACCCTCGTCCGTCTCTCCTGAGAACCCTCGACCCTCTCTCCTGAGAACCCCCGTCCGTCTCTCCTGAGAACCCCCGTCCGTCTCTCCTGAGAACCCCCGACCCTCTCTCCTGAGAACCCCCGTCCGTCTCTCCTGAGAACCCCCGTCCGTCTCTCCTGAGAACCCCCGTCCGTCTCTCCTGAGAACCCCCGACCCTCTCTCCTGAGAACCCCCGTCCGTCTCTCCTGAGAACCCCCGTCCGTCTCTCCTGAGAACCCCCGACCCTCTCTCCTGAGAACCCCCGTCCGTCTCTCCTGAGAACCCCCGTCCGTCTCTCCTGAGAACCCCCGACCCTCTCTCCTGAGAACCCCCGTCCGTCTCTCCTGAGAACCCCCGACCCTCTCTCCTGAGAACCCCCGACCCTCTCTCCTGAGAACCCCCGTCCGTCTCTCCTGAGAACCCCCGTCCGTCTCTCCTGAGAACCCCCGACCCTCTCTCCTGAGAACCCCCGTCCGTCTCTCCTGAGAACCCCCGACCCTCTCTCCTGAGAACCCCCGACCCTCTCTCCTGAGAACCCCCGTCCGTCTCTCCTGAGAACCCCCGACCCTCTCTCCTGAGAACCCCCGACCCTCTCTCCTGAGAACCCCCGACCCTCTCTCCTGAGAACCCCCGACCCTCTCTCCTGAGAACCCCCGACCCTCTCTCCTGAGAACCCCCGTCCGTCTCTCCTGAGAACCCCCGACCCTCTCTCCTGAGAACCCCCGACCCTCTCTCCTGAGAACCCCCGACCCTCTCTCCTGAGAACCCCCGACCCTCTCTCCTGAGAACCCCCGTCCGTCTCTCCTGAGAACCCCCGACCCTCTCTCCTGAGAACCCCCGTCCGTCTCTCCTGAGAACCCCCGACCCTCTCTCCTGAGAACCCCCGTCCGTCTCTCCTGAGAACCCCCGACCCTCTCTCCTGAGAACCCCCGTCCGTCTCTCCTGAGAACCCCCGACCCTCTCTCCTGAGAACCCACGTCCGTCTCTCCTGAGAACCCCCGACCCTCTCTCCTGAGAACCCCCGACCCTCTCTCCTGAGAACCCCCGACCCTCTCTCCTGAGAACCCCCGTCCGTCTCTCCTGAGAACCCCCGACCCTCTCTCCTGAGAACCCACGTCCGTCTCTCCTGAGAACCCCCGACCCTCTCTCCTGAGAACCCCCGACCCTCTCTCCTGAGAACCCCCGTCCGTCTCTCCTGAGAACCCCCGACCCTCTCTCCTGAGAACCCCCGTCCGTCTCTCCTGAGAACCCCCGTCCGTCTCTCCTGAGAACCCCCGACCCTCTCTCCTGAGAACCCCCGTCCGTCTCTCCTGAGAACCCCCGACCCTCTCTCCTGAGAACCCCCGACCCTCTCTCCTGAGAACCCCCGTCCGTCTCTCCTGAGAACCCCCGTCCGTCTCTCCTGAGAACCCCCGACCCTCTCTCCTGAGAACCCCCGTCCGTCTCTCCTGAGAACCCCCGACCCTCTCTCCTGAGAACCCCCGACCCTCTCTCCTGAGAACCCCCGTCCGTCTCTCCTGAGAACCCCCGACCCTCTCTCCTGAGAACCCCCGACCCTCTCTCCTCTCTCCTGAGAACCCCCGACCCTCTCTCCTGAGAACCCCCGACCCTCTCTCCTGAGAACCCCCGTCCGTCTCTCCTGAGAACCCCCGTCCGTCTCTCCTGAGAACCCCCGACCCTCTCTCCTGAGAACCCCCGTCCGTCTCTCCTGAGAACCCCCGAACCTCTCTCCTGAGAACCCCCGACCCTCTCTCCTGAGAACCCCCGTCCGTCTCTCCTGAGAACCCCCGACCCTCTCTCCTGAGAACCCCCGACCCTCTCTCCTGAGAACCCCCGACCCTCTCTCCTGAGAACCCCCGACCCTCTCTCCTGAGAACCCCCGACCCTCTCTCCTGAGAACCCCCGTCCGTCTCTCCTGAGAACCCCCGACCCTCTCTCCTGAGAACCCCCGACCCTCTCTCCTGAGAACCCCCGTCCGTCTCTCCTGAGAACCCCCGACCCTCTCTCCTGAGAACCCCCGTCCGTCTCTCCTGAGAACCCCCGACCCTCTCTCCTGAGAACCCCCGTCCGTCTCTCCTGAGAACCCCCGTCCGTCTCTCCTGAGAACCCCCGACCCTCTCTCCTGAGAACCCCCGACCCTCTCTCCTGAGAACCCACGTCCGTCTCTCCTGAGAACCCCCGACCCTCTCTCCTGAGAACCCCCGACCCTCTCTCCTGAGAACCCCCGTCCGTCTCTCCTGAGAACCCCCGTCCGTCTCTCCTGAGAACCCCCGACCCTCTCTCCTGAGAACCCCCGTCCGTCTCTCCTGAGAACCCCCGACCCTCTCTCCTGAGAACCCCCGACCCTCTCTCCTGAGAACCCCCGTCCGTCTCTCCTGAGAACCCCCGTCCGTCTCTCCTGAGAACCCCCGACCCTCTCTCCTGAGAACCCCCGACCCTCTCTCCTGAGAACCCCCGACCCTCTCTCCTGAGAACCCCCGTCCGTCTCTCCTGAGAACCCCCGTCCGTCTCTCCTGAGAACCCCCGACCCTCTCTCCTGAGAACCCCCGACCCTCTCTCCTGAGAACCCCCGACCCTCTCTCCTGAGAACCCCCGACCCTCTCTCCTGAGAACCCCCGTCCGTCTCTCCTGAGAACCCCCGTCCGTCTCTCCTGAGAACCCCCGTCCGTCTCTCCTGAGAACCCCCGACCCTCTCTCCTGAGAACCCCCGACCCTCTCTCCTGAGAACCCCCGACCCTCTCTCCTGAGAACCCCCGACCGTCTCTCCTGAGAACCCCCGTCCGTCTCTCCTGAGAACCCCCGTCCGTCTCTCCTGAGAACCCCCGTCCGTCTCTCCTGAGAACCCCCGACCCTCTCTCCTGAGAACCCCCGACCCTCTCTCCTGAGAACCCCCGACCCTCTCTCCTGAGAACCCCCGACCCTCTCTCCTGAGAACCCCCGACCGTCTCTCCTGAGAACCCCCGACCCTCTCTCCTGAGAACCCCCGACCCTCTCTCCTGAGAACCCCCGTCCGTCTCTCCTGAGAACCCCCGTCCGTCTCTCCTGAGAACCCCCGACCCTCTCTCCTGAGAACCCCCGTCCCTCTCTCCTGAGAACCCCCGTCCCTCTCTCCTGAGAACCCCCGTCCGTCTCTCCTGAGAACCCCCGACCCTCTCTCCTGAGAACCCCCGACCCTCTCTCCTGAGAACCCCCGTCCGTCTCTCCTGAGAACCCCCGACCCTCTCTCCTGAGAACCCACGTCCGTCTCTCCTGAGAACCCCCGACCCTCTCTCCTGAGAACCCACGTCCGTCTCTCCTGAGAACCCACGACCCTCTCTCCTGAGAACCCCCGTCCGTCTCTCCTGAGAACCCCCGTCCGTCTCTCCTGAGAACCCCCGTCCGTCTCTCCTGAGAACCCCCGTCCGTCTCTCCTGAGAACCCCCGTCCGTCTCTCCTGAGAACCCCCGTCCGTCTCTCCTGAGAACCCCCGTCCGTCTCTCCTGAGAACCCCCGTCCGTCTCTCCTGAGAACCCCCGTCCGTCTCTCCTGAGAACCCCCGACCCTCTCTCCTGAGAACCCCCGTCCGTCTCTCCTGAGAACCCCCGTCCGTCTCTCCTGAGAACCCCCGACCCTCTCTCCTGAGAACCCCGTCCGTCTCTCCTGAGAACCCCCGACCCTCTCTCCTGAGAACCCCCGTCCGTCTCTCCTGAGAACCCCCGACCCTCTCTCCTGAGAACCCCCGACCCTCTCTCCTGAGAACCCCCGACCCTCTCTCCTGAGAACCCCCGACCCTCTCTCCTGAGAACCCCCGTCCGTCTCTCCTGAGAACCCCCGACCCTCTCTCCTGAGAACCCCCGTCCGTCTCTCCTGAGAACCCCCGACCCTCTCTCCTGAGAACCCCCGTCCGTCTCTCCTGAGAACCCCCGACCCTCTCTCCTGAGAACCCCCGTCCGTCTCTCCTGAGAACCCCCGACCCTCTCTCCTGAGAACCCCCGACCCTCTCTCCTGAGAACCCCCGACCCTCTCTCCTGAGAACCCCCGTCCGTCTCTCCTGAGAACCCCCGACCCTCTCTCCTGAGAACCCCCGTCCGTCTCTCCTGAGAACCCCCGACCCTCTCTCCTGAGAACCCCCGTCCGTCTCTCCTGAGAACCCCCGACCCTCTCTCCTGAGAACCCCCGACCCTCTCTCCTGAGAACCCCCGACCCTCTCTCCTGAGAACCCCCGACCCTCTCTCCTGAGAACCCCCGTCCGTCTCTCCTGAGAACCCCCGACCCTCTCTCCTGAGAACCCCCGACCCTCTCTCCTGAGAACCCCCGACCCTCTCTCCTGAGAACCCCCGACCCTCTCTCCTGAGAACCCCCGACCCTCTCTCCTGAGAACCCCCGACCCTCTCTCCTGAGAACCCCCGTCCGTCTCTCCTGAGAACCCCCGTCCGTCTCTCCTGAGAACCCCCGTCCCTCTCTCCTGAGAACCCCCGTCCGTCTCTCCTGAGAACCCCCGACCCTCTCTCCTGAGAACCCCCGACCCTCTCTCCTGAGAACCCCCGACCCTCTCTCCTGAGAACCCCCGACCCTCTCTCCTGAGAACCCCCGACCCTCTCTCCTGAGAACCCCCGACCCTCTCTCCTGAGAACCCCCGACCCTCTCTCCTGAGAACCCCCGACCCTCTCTCCTGAGAACCCCCGTCCGTCTCTCCTGAGAACCCCCGACCCTCTCTCCTGAGAACCCCCGACCCTCTCTCCTGAGAACCCCCGTCCGTCTCTCCTGAGAACCCCCGACCCTCTCTCCTGAGAACCCCCGTCCGTCTCTCCTGAGAACCCCCGACCCTCTCTCCTGAGAACCCCCGACCCTCTCTCCTGAGAACCCCCGACCCTCTCTCCTGAGAACCCCCGACCCTCTCTCCTGAGAACCCCCGTCCGTCTCTCCTGAGAACCCCCGACCCTCTCTCCTGAGAACCCCCGTCCCTCTCTCCTGAGAACCCCCGACCCTCTCTCCTGAGAACCCCCGACCCTCTCTCCTGAGAAACCCCGTCCGTCTCTCCTGAGAACCCCCGACCCTCTCTCCTGAGAACCCCCGTCCGTCTCTCCTGAGAACCCCCGACCCTCTCTCCTGAGAACCCCCGTCCCTCTCTCCTGAGAACCCCCCGACCCTCTCTCCTGAGAACCCCC